>NC_040032.1:8869634-8940958 GCF_000972845.2 Larimichthys crocea
TCTCAGTTCTAACAGGAACACAGCGGACCAGAACCCTCTGTGAACCAGCAAGACGCTTGTGAAAGAAGAAAGAAGAAGATGAAGAAGAAGAAGAAGAAAAACTTGAGAAGGACTGAAGATGAAGATTGAAGAAGAACTTGAAGAAAAGAAAACTTTGTGTCAGTGTTTGGACAGGAGTGGAGGGACAGAGGACAGCCCCCCCCCCGGATGTCGGCCATTTTGGCCCTCAAAACTTTTCTGTTGTTGTTCTTTAACCCTCTGCTCGGTTCCAGTGTTTTGTGTCAGCGGGTCACACACACACACACACACACACACACACACACACAACACCACACACACACACACACACACACTTTAGGGGGGGCGTGTCTCTCGCTGTATGAATCACGTGACACCTCAAAAAAAACATCTCACCTGTTGGTCAGGTTGTAATTGACTCTTTATTGTTTTATGTTTTAGTTTTATTTATTGGATCGTTCGTTTATTCTTGAACATTCCGAACCTTCGTGTCGGTTCTGATCCACCTGGAGCTCCTTTAAATATCTGCTCCTCTGTGACGTCAAGTCATTTGATAACTTCTGCTCTGATATAAATTAAAAGAAATCTGATCCGGAATAAATGTTTGATGAATATTGTAAAAGGAAAGAACAAGATGAAAAGAAAACAGTCGAAATAAGATTACTACTAAGACAGAAGAAGGACGAAGAATCTGGAGGAGACGCTAAGAGACGCTAATTCAAGGAGCAATCCTCCTCCTTTTCTATTAAAACAGCCGAAGAGACTCTCCGACGACGATACTAATACTAAGCCGCTAGAAGAGAAGTATAATAACGCATCCTCTCACGTATAAGAGATACTCTCACTATACTCCGACGACTCTAATCTAACGACTCCTCAGTAAGATGGAGACTAGACACAGACAACGAAAGACTTATATAAAAAGAAGCCCAATAAAGACGCCGCTAAGCTAATATTCATATCGCCCTCCTCCTCTCTTCCTCCCCTCCTCCCTCCCTTCCTCAACCTTCTATAAACAGCCCTCCTCTCCTCTCTCTCCTCTACTCCTTGCCTCTCTCCTCGACCTCCTCCTCTACCTCCTCCCCTCCTCCTCTCCCTCCTCCCCCCCTCCTTAAACCGTCCTCCCTCTCCTCCTCTCCTCTCTCCTCATATACTCCCCCCTCCTTCTATAAACAGCCTTTCCTCTACCTCCTCCCTCTCCTCCTCATCTCCTCTCTCCTCTCCTCCTCCTCCTCCTTCCTCCCTCCTTTCATAAAACAGCCTCCCTCTCTTTCCTCTCACTCCCCCCTCCTCCTCCTCCTCTCTCCTCCTCCCCTCTCCTCCTCCTCCTCCTCCTCCTCCTTCTATAAACAGCCTCCTCTCCTCTCAGGAAGTCCTGTATGAATATTAATATGGATGCACGGAGAGGATGCCCAGCGCGTGAACCGCCGGGGCCGCCACAGCGCGCACCGATCTGCGCATTTTACTGATGCGTGAGTGTGTTGACGTCTCTCTCTCTCTCTCTCATGTCTGAAGTGTGTGTGTGTGTGTGTGTGTGTGTGTTTTCCGGAGCTCGAGCATGGCGGGTCACCTGTCCGTCCGCACGGCTCGGTTCTGTAACGTCGCAGTGAATTGCATCATGGGTTTCAATCAGCTCCGCCGCGCGCTGTTTATCATAAAAATGGAAGAGCTCGCGCGTCAGGAGCAGGCGTCACTCCGGTCAGACGCGGAATAACGGATCGGTCCTCCTCACGTCAGATGACACATCTGGACTCTTCTCCTCCGTCCAGCAGCTGTGTCACCACCCGGCGCGTGCTGTTGTTGTTGTCTGATTTCAGCTGGATGTCGGAGCTCGCGCTGCCCGCGCACTGAGGTAAGCTGCACACCTTCATTACCGGACACCGTGCGGCTTCACGAGCAGCTGTCACAGCGTCTGATTAGCTGCAGGACACACTGTGTGTGTGTGTGTGTGTGTGTGTGTGTGTGTGTGTCTGTGTGTGTGTTGGTGTATTGCGGAGGGACGTCGCGGCCTCGTGACATTTTTACGCGTGAATCTTGGAAGAAAAACACGGATGTCAGGGAGTCGCCGCGCGCCCACCGTCCGGATCGTTCAACCTTGAAGCCCCCGCGGCGCGTGACGGGGAGTGTGAGGCCTGAACCGGAGCCGCGGACGCACAAAAGAGACGGAGGTGATGGAGACATGACGGCGGGATGCGAACCCACCACAGCCCGCCCTCTGCGTGTTTTCAGTTGAGTCGTGACATCCCGTGAATATTTCACCGAAAAACAAGCCGCCATCAGCTGACTGCTGGAGCACGCGCGGTTATTAATCAAACACCTCCAGCACAGCGGTGTGTGCGCGCGCGTGTGTGCGCGAGGAGCGTCGCTCTGCAGGGCCGTGATGGAAAAAACATCTGCATGTTTACTGTGTGTGTGTGTGTGTGTGTGCGCGCGCGCGCGCGCGCAGCCAGGTGAGGGTGCGTTGGCGCGCGGAGGATGAGGTGGATCAGTTCATCAGAGGTGTGTTTTGTTTTTAAAGGAGAAGCCCAATAAAGTGCCGCAGTGTGTGTGTGTGTGTGTGTGTGTGTGTGTGTGTGTGTGTGTGTGTGAGGGTCGACTCGGGTTGAATTTAAGGGTTAGTCAACACAACACTGTGTTTTGTCCCCCCCCTCCCTCCCCTTTTTTTCCGGGCGTGACAGCCAGTCAAATCGAGCGCCCCTCACTCACGCTGAGATTTCTTCACCTCAGACTCAGGAACAATGATCCTGAGGAGCAGGCTGAGGTGTCTCCTCTGCCTCTGAGCCCTGAGTGGACATTTTATATTTAGAAGACTCCTCCTGGCTGCTCTGTCTTTTGTCTTCTCTGAGATCTGGAATCAAACTAACCTCAGCCTCAGCCTCTGTCCTGACCTTGGACTGAGGATCTTTCCTCTGTGCGAGCAGATGCAGATATAAACAGGAGAGGGATGTGCCGTGGTGCCGGTCCACAGTGAGCAGCTGTGACTGTGGGGTCAGTGAGTGCAGGCTGGGAGCCACACACACTGAGCGGAGAAACAAACTGAGCTGTCGTCACCTGCTCCACCTGCTGACAGGTGATCAGAGTCTGGAGGTTCACGTGTTTCATGTGGAAACCTTGAGTCCTTGAGGATTTCTCCTGATAAATCAGGATGCAAGGTTTTTAAAGGCAGCTTGGGGTTTTGATGCATTCAGGGAAATCAGGAAAATCGAGCATTCTGACTCCTCTGAGCTTTTCTCTCCAGGAAGTGGATGATTCAGAGTGCATCATGTCTTTGAATGATCAGACGGTGCAGCAGGCGTGGTGATGCTGACAGCTGAAGCCCGTGGCGTGGACGCCTCTGTCCGGATGAGCAGGTTGTTTCCTCAGAGTTTGAGCGGCAGCAGGTCAGTGGGTTGGTGACTCCACCCGGGCCGGGCGGTGCAGGCAGCAGGTATTTCAGAATCAATAGACGTGTTTAGCTTTAGTGTGCGCTGAGCACCATCTGTGCTTCTTTCACCATCTTGATTCTCCGTCAGAGAGACGGAGGCAGATGAAGTGTTTACATCTGAAGCCTGATCCTCACGGCGCAGACTCAGGGTTCACTGATGAAGTTTAAAGTTTGTTTCCTCCTCCACCTTCCTGCTTTACTCCACCCTGTTCTTTATTTCTAAATGGAACAGCTGAAGGGATTAATCATTCATTTATTTGTTGATTGACAAAATAATAATCAAATCATTGTTCTGAGAAATGCTTCACGTGTTCGTGTCCCAGCTCCTGGATCTGTTCAGTCACTTTGTAGTTTCTGTCAGATCGATGTTCAACATTTCAAAGAGCAAACGATGAACTGAAACATCCATGATCGTCCATGATCGTTCATGATCGTTCATGATCGTCCATGATCGTCCATGATCGTTCATGATCGTCCATGATCGTCGATGATAATCGACGATGCAGCCTCTTTACCAACACATCACATGACTGCTTCGTGTCCAGCAGTCTGTCCTGAGCTCAGTTTATTTTCTTCAATCATCTGCTCGTTAAAATATGAATAAATGAGTCTTTCGTGTTCAGAGTTTCATAAACGAAACACAAAGATTTGATGGAGAGAGTTCATGAAGCTGATTCATGGTAACAGATGCAGATACGTCCTACACTTCCCATAATGCACCTTGATCTCATCTCTTTGTATGATGTTACCTTCCTGGTAAACTGTTGTATCGGTGACATCATGATGACATCATTAATCACACGATGACTTCATGACCTGAGCGCTGATTCACACGTCGTGTTTCTCACAGATCCGATCACTGCTCTCGGTCCGTCGGTGTGCAGTTATAAATAGGTGGAAAGGTGGAAGGGTTCTCTCTGGTGGCTCCTTGATTAAAGGGCATGCCATTTACCAGCGATGTCCTGGGTACAAATCCTGCTGTGGACATTGTTAGATGTCACCTCGCTTTGTCTTCTGTCTCTCCTCGCTCTTTACTCGGAGACTGTCCACTAAAGAGAGAGAGAGAGAAGAAGACACCAGCTGTGAACCTCCAAAGTTTAACTCCACACTGACCTGTGATCAGCTGAACGGTGTCTCTGTCACTCGTACGTCTGTTCTCACACTGTGTAACTTTGGGCTCCGGGTCGGGAGAAGTACGTAACGCTTTACGGCACTAAGTCACACAGCAGCAACTATTTCACTGATTCTGGTGAAACTGGATCATATTTTATGGAGGAAATGTTTTCTGGTTTTCCCTCTGATGTCCTCCGGCTGCTCCGCCTCAACTCTCTGTGATTTACAGAGTTTATGATGGACAGTGAAGTAACCTGCTGACAGCTGTAGCTGCTGTTAGCTCAGTTCGTCAGCTTGGCGGTGAGCTCAGAGCGACGGGTACCCGAACTGAGTGATTTGATCAGAAGTAATGTAATCAGAAGAAATACTCGAGTACAGCTGTCTGCGATGTCCAAACGAAGCGGTCAGAATTGAAGAGCTCTTTAAATGTTTCATTCTGGTCCGTGAGCGTCTCTGCAGTGTGTAGTCAGGAGTAATGATGTGTGCTAATGATTTCCTTCAGGCGACTCCTCTTTGTTCATTTCCCTTCTGTTTTCCTCTCATTAAACCTTTCACAGCCGTTTGCATGGTACCATGCAAAATAAATAAAGTTAGCAGCCGACAGTTACTCCTCTCTTGTTGGCACGGAGGTCCCAGACTCGAGCCGTGGTAATCAGAACCTATTCCGCTGCGTTCCACGTGGATAAACACGGTGGAAAGTAAATATGTTTCCACGTGTTCGTGTGCCGTCCGTCCTCAGCTTCTTCACCTCGCAGCAGCAAAGTCGTTATGTGAGAACGGTAATTGGCGAGATCTGGAATTACTCGGGCAGCACGTTTGTAGCTCTGAATTATACATGTGTACATGCATAAACGGAGCAAAGTGGTCCAGAAAGTTCTGTGACTGTCCCTATTCTCATTAATGTGCAGCGTTCATGCCAGAGACCTTCAAAGGACCTTGAGGAACGTTCACTAAACCACCAGGAGGCTGCAACATGTTCCTTTTTTTTCTGGCAGCTGTTGCAAAAAACGATTTTTATTCCACGAGCATGTCGCCCTGACACGTGTCTGTGTCTGTAATTCATTGGTGAGACGTTCCTGAAGGTCAGAGGTCAGCAGCAGCAGAAGAAGCTCAGCTGCAGCTCGTGTAGATGCAGAAGGTGATTTCCTCTCTGTACGTCCATCTGTGACGAGCTTCAGCGTTTCACAAGAATTCCTGGCAAATGAACGAAGCTTCATCAGAGACAATTACACGGGTGCAGCTGACGTAGCGGAGGTGAAGTGAACGAGTGTTACGCTCGTTTTCTGGGCGGCAGCCACCCAAAACATTTCACACACACACACACTCATAATCATCTTTTTAAAGTCAGCGATATTCTTCATCCAGCCACAGGAGCACGGTCTAAGAACCGAGCGGTGGATCAGGCGCCCCGCGGTGCCTGATCCACCGTCACCTGCCATTTGCCCGTTAGTGCCTTTTCATTTCATAAGCGTGAGCGCAGCGAGCAGCGGGAGCTGAGCAGCTGCCAATCACACCTGAAGCCGACACAAACCTGCACGTCTGACCACGTCTGCAGCTCAGACTCTTGAAATGCTCTGAGACACGTCTGACTTTGATTTTCAACAACTCTCCAATGTTCCAGAGAAACATCTGAGCTCCACCAGCAGCTCAACACACTGACTGAAGGAAGTCCTTCATGAAGGAAACATCAGCTTTGTTACATGTTTGGGCAGATATGCATCATTTTAATTTGTCCTTCAATCAGCTGTTCAAAGTCCATACAGACAAACAGGTCTGTGCACCTGTTACACCTGTCAATCAAAGCGTCCACGCTCTTAACCCTGCATAACTTTAAGCCTTAATATAATGTGAACAGGTGAGTTGTATATAAATTCACCCTCAGTACAGTTGTCATGAACGGGGAAATTAGCTACAGAGACCAAAACTGTTTTTTGTACCAGGCTGTAAACATGTTTATTTCTGCTGTGAAGTTGGACATTTGGACATGGGGACTTATGGAGACTGACTCACTTCTGGAGCCAGTCTCAGGTGGACGTTAGAGGAACTGCAGCTTTTTAGCTCTATCTGACATGGTCTATCTGTCATGTTTATGTGTGGTAGAGGTTGTAATAACGTTATGCTAACGTTCTTGTTTGGTTTGTTGTCGTTTTCACTAAATCAAAATGTCTCCTGACTTCCTGTCATGCTGTTCAGCGCTGCAGAGACGTGATTCTTATGAAAGAGTGGGTGAGCTGTGTGTGGGCATGTGTGTGTGTGTGTGTGTGTGTGTGTGTGTGTGTGTGTGTGTGCTCGTCCTACCCAGCCCACGCTATGACTGGCTTACCGGGGGATTGTGAACACAGGCTGCAGGATGATTCAAATGTTGGAAGACCACTTGTGGCCTACCTGGCTCTGCTGATCACACCAACGCTGCTGCTGCATCGTCCAATCAGAAGAGAAAGTTTCTCAGAATCATTCACATCAACATTCTGTTTTCTTGTGTGTCTGTTTGAACATGCGAGCTGCTGTGATCACATGTTTAGTTCACAGAGCAGCTCGGCCTCGTGGGGTTTTGCTCATTTGTTGCTGAATAGTTTATGAGGAGCGACGTGCAGAGCTGCTGCTGCTGGATGTTTGGAGATTTGATCAAATAAATGAGGACTGACTCAGAGGAGCTCGTGTTCAGGTTCAGGTTTGATCCAGCTCAGATGGATCATGGATGTTAGAGTTCTCCACATCGTGTGCTGTGTACAGATTGAATGTTGGACGTCACAGCACCGTCACTGTGATCAGTGAATCTGATGAAGAACTGAACGAACTCACAGGAGCAGTGAATATTGCTGGGTAATCCACATCTAAAATAAGTCTGGTGTTGTTGGAGAGGGATGCTGGCTCAGTGAAGCGTGTGCAGCTGCAGAGTGGAGCTCTTCCCCCTCGTGCACGAGCTCTTCCCCCTCGTGCACGAGCGTGAGCACGGAGGCTTTTTGTTTTTTTCACTCTTCTTCTTTTCCTGCAGCTCTTTACCTCGCAGTCTGAGGTGGAGCAGCCCGAACACAAAGAGCAAACACAGCACAGACGGGTGGAGCGTCTCCTGATGTAGCTGCTGAATAATGTCTCCTGAAGCTGCAGAAACATTTTTCCACAAACCAACCCGAGCGCTGGTTCTCATGCTGCACACATCCAAAGGAAAACTCCTTTTGTCTGATATGTCTCTGTGTTTACACCTTTCCATCTCTGTATGTTCAGTACAGGTCAGGTACAGCACAGGCTGGATGTGTTCATATATGCTAAGTGCAGTGGGTCACCTTGGTTACTGCAGATTCCAGCAGGAGATGATGAAGGAAGGACTTGGAGGTCATTGGCCGGCCGGCTCTTTTGGACCAGAGAGCTGCTGGTCTTTATTCTCCAGGTGGCAGGTTTCACCCCATCACACTTTCAACTATTCATGATGCAGATGTTTGCTTATGCACACACACACACACATGCCGGCTCATTTGTTGGTGTAAAGGTGGCGGGTGGAGACAAACACTGAGCGTCTCTGTGAGCTTGTTGTGTCTCGTGGCAGCGCCGGCTGAGGGGAACACGGAAAGCTTTTTGTGGGTTATTTTTGCTCCCAGGTCCATGAAAAATTCAGCGTCCCTCAGTTTGTAAAGGAGCAGAGTGAAGAAGAGTCTGCATGTGTGAGCGCAGCGGTAAAGTTATCTAATACTTTGTGTTATTTCTTTTACGTCACATCCAAAACATCAGAAACAGGTCAAGAGGCAACATTCTCTCTACGCCTCGCATGTGCCTTCCATCCTGGACTGGCCTGGAGTGATACAACCTCCTCCTCTTCCTCCTCCTCCTCCTCCTCCTCCTCCTCCTGTCCATTCTCATCAGCCACAGGCCTTTCACTGCACAATGCAATATTGTCGAGTGTTCAGCAGCACATGAAGAGAAGTTGAGGCGTGCTCGAGCAGCACAGAGCTTCCTGTAACCCAAAGTGAAAGTTCTGACTCTGATTATTTGAATAATCTTCTTTCCCTCTCGCCACAGACACACTTCATATTAATTAGGCTGAATGTGCAGATTTGAATCCGCACGACGCGGATCAGACTATCCACAATTATTGGAGAGCAGTCGATAGTGAAGGAAACAAGACACGAGAGGGGAAGCAGGACTCCCACAGTGGCAGTTAGACACAGAAGACGGGTCAGACCAGCAGCAGCATCTGTCCGGGTGTTTGGATCGCTGAGCAGCAGCGTGGTCGGGCTCGAGCAGCCCGGCGTCACCTCAGGTGACTGTTCTGTTGTTAAGGAGAGTTCGATCGACTTTGTCCGAAGCTGAAAGAGTTTTGTAATCCTGCAGGTCAGCCCGGCAGAGTTCAGCTTCTGCACAGTGACTGAGGTCTGTGTCCATGTGATGGACGGCTCCTTCAGACCCAACATGAAAAATGTGAAGCTGCAGCTTGACAACAGATTCCTGATTTATTTCTTAGAGTTTTTAGTGGAATGTCTTGAAGACATTCACCCTGACCCTGTTTGTTGCTGGTCCAGGTCTTGAGGTGCACAGAGCGATTCAAACACTTTGTTTCCCTGTGAAGGAAGTGCAGAGGCCCTGTGAGCCGAGCGGAGCTGGGAGCTCAGACGTTGGTAGATGTGGACTTGAAGGTCGCCTCACAGCGTAACGCTGACTCCAGATGGTTTGCAGCATCTTTATTGGCCTTTTATTTACCCATGATCCTCGAGGAAGATACAGAGAAATAGAAATGCTTTAATAATTAGCATTATTGTAAATATTTTAAAGACACTAAAGACACTCAGAGTTCACACCCTGTGATCTGCATCGTTTAACTTTCACTGTGAAATATTTAAATACAAGTTCAGCTTTATGATCAATACTGCCACATGTACAGGACATACAGAGAAGTTTCCCTCTATCCACTAAACATGAAATATGAAATACAAAATATAAGTGAAGATGTAAAAAATATAGAATCAAAATATAAAATAAAAATATATACAAGCTAGAAGACAATTAAATTTGAATCCTAAAATCTGATCAAATGTTTGAATATTAATAATCTGAATGTAAACAGACAGCTACTGTAAGTCTAATTAATTAACACTAATTAACACATCATAGCTCGTTTGTTTATTAATCTGTACAAAAAAAAAACAATCTTGTTGTCACTGTGTGGTTGCTAGGCAACCAACAGAGACTCCTGGCCAATGAAAAACAGCGTCACAGTGTCACGGCTGCAGGTTCAAACGAGACGTCACGTGTTAACGACGTTCACGGGCCATGGACGCATCTCAACGTTCGTTTAAACGTTTCCTGTTTGGACTGTAGCTGCAGCACGGCGTGAGGTTGTGGTTGCCGTTGGAAACAGACTCTCTCTGTATTTGAGACACATGTGAGATGTTGTTGCAGCGGGATCAGGTGTGAACGTGTTTAACCCGGGATCATGGCGTGTGACGAGGCGTCCTGCCTTTGTGCATATTCAGTAGCTGAGGAGGAGATGCATGGCTGACAGTGTTGCTAGGAGACCACACACAGCGACCAGTGTGTGAGAGAGGCTGATTTCACCTCCCTCCCCCATTCTCGTAGTCTGGCTGCTCTCGCTGTTTTCCCGTCCTCTCCTCCTCGCCTCCATTTGCTTCCTCCCGTCCTCGACGTTCCCTCCCTCCTTCCATCAGTCCGTCTCCAGTTTTCTGCCTAATCATATTTATCTTCAGCCCGGTTCATCCCTCGGTGACTCTCCATTTATTGGTTTCCCCTATTTTTCACCATCTCCCCTCCTCCTCTCCTCCTTCGGTCTCTCTCCCGCTGCCTCAGCCTCTCCTCCTCTCCTCCACTCCTCCTCTCCTCCTCTCTTCTGCTCGTTTGTCCTCTCCCTGTTTGTCTCTCCGGCCCGAGGAGTGTGGTGACTGTGGTGAAGTTATGATACTGTACAGAGACGAGCTGAAACCGGACACAGTCGAGCGTACGGGATCTTTACATCTGCAAACACAGAAGCTGCATCGTCTGTAGAACCAGACGTAAACATGCTGCAAAGTTTAAATTCAGCCTCGGGGATTCAAATCTGAACATCCTGTTACACACGAGGTCCGAGTATTGATGTGTGTTATGAACAATCTGATTTTCTTCCATTGAAGCAGCTTCATGTAATATCTGGTTTCAGATGAAAACACGGAGGCGTGACGCTCTGCAGTAATTAAATGTGTGTTTTCAATGTGACTGGTGGAGATGTGGCTCCTGTGTCAAGGCCAGGTCGGTGCTGTGATGTGTCCCGAGGTGCAGCAACACCATAGGACCGCTCGCCGAGGTGGAGGAGGTGGAGGAGGTGGAGGTGCAGGCTGCAGCACAGAAGATGCTTCTACCTCCTCACTCCAAACGTTGTGTGGATTCTGATCTAAATTCAGCTGCAGAGCGTTTCCTCTTCCTGTGTGTGTGTTCATGTGTGTTTAGCATGTACGGCGGATGTGTGTGTGTGTGTGTGTTTGTGTGTGTGTGTGATCTGTTTGCTCATGTGCATGAGTGAGTCGATCCGGTTCCATGAATCATGGCTCCATCTGCCCTGACCCCACAGTCAGACGCTCTGAATGTATGGCAGTGATCCGTCCACATGTTCGGCGTCGTCCTGTGAACGTGATGCTGGATGAAGCTCTCCTGCTTCTTTCACTCTGGCTAATTACACACCAACCCACAGCACGTAATGCGGCAATTGCAGGGCTGCCTGCTCAGCTGCCAGATCCTAGAAACCCAAATCAAAGCTCCAGTTAACAAAAGCCGTCCTACAGCCGCAGCTCCCTAACCTAATTAACATTGAGTCAGCGAGCATGCAGCAGCAGCGGTGGCGGTGGCGGCGGCGGTCGAAGTTGTGGTCAGGGCCGTGGGATACAGGAATAGCAGCGAGCACGCTGACACGCTGGATGACACACTGGGCCGTGACAAAAGATTCACACACAGATACACAAGTCAACATGCCGCCTGGTCCAGGTGACACCGCCTCGCTCCCACTGTGGATGTTCTTCGTCTTTATGCCGAGCTCTGTGGAGATTAAACCAACTCTGAGTGTCGAGCTGCTGCAGTCTGTAAAAGTCTGTAAAAGTCTGTAAATGTCTGTAAATGTCATCTATTTTTTATGCTCTCTTTATGGAACTTACATCTTTTGTGGAGGACGATAAAAGCATAATTCAGAGCTGCTTTAATTGGATTCACGTGCAGGTTCATTGTAACGCGCCGTGCTTTTAAAAACATAATGAGCTTTTTCTTCAGTTTTCTGCTCCGTGAGACAGACGGGCCACGAGAAATCACAGAACAATGAAGAACTGTCTGTTTTAGATTCAGCTGCTGCCGACATTTTCAGAACAAATCGATCAGAACCGGTCCAACACAGAATGAGTAAAATCCTGTTTTTACATCGAAGTTACGTCTCGTAGCCTTTTTATTTCACCAACCACTAAAAGTCAGTCCCACATTTACTCTTGTCCGGCGGCTTCTTGCTCGCTCACTCTCTCCTTTTCTCTTCTTAGCTTCCTCCGTCAGCGTCCTCTTCACTCTCTGCTCCTCTGCCATCATGTCCATAGAGGCTGCTGAGCCTGGTTACCTCCTCTTCTTCTTCCTGGTAGTCCATAACGCCTGTTGGTACAAACACTCAGTTCGTCAGCTTGTTCGCAGTTCGGGTACCCGTCGCTCTGAGCTCACCGCCAAGCTGACGAACTGAGCTAACAGCAGCTACAGCTGTCAGCAGTTTACTTCACTGTCCATCATAAACTCTGTAAATCACAGAGAGTTGAGGCGGAGCAGCCGGAGGACATCAGAGGGAAAACCAGAAAACATTTCCTCCATAAAATATGATCCAGTTTCACCAGAATCAGTGAAATAGTTGCTGCTGTGTGACTTAGTGCCGTAAAGCGTTACGTACTTCTCCCGACCCGGAGCCCAAAGTTACATAGTGTGATAAATGTATAAATATATATATCTCCTGTAAGCATCATGTGAAGTGACTGATTCAGTTTATTCCAGGAGCACCAATCACGACGCTGCAGCGTGCACCGATAAAAAAAACATTTCGAACTCTGTTTCTTTTTCCTGAAACATGCATCAGCTGACAGCTGCATGCACTTTCCTCAGCCAATGCCGTTGCACGCTCACGTGAAAACACAGCCGGGCCCTCGGATATCTGCCCCACAACAGGACCGACTCCTCATCGTGAGGAGGAAGCTGTGCATGCGCTACATATGACAAACCACATTACCGTCTGCAGCAGCCGGGCCCGGGGCCTGCAGCCAGAGCCGCTCTGCAGCTCAGCTACCATGCTTACTCTAATATTCATAACCCGAGAATGAAAATATAAATAGTTCTCATGTGGTACACTCAGAGGCTGGGGTAAACAAAACTACAACCTCCATCATCATGCATCACCCTGTGTGTGCTGTGAAGTGTCCGAGTGACACAGTGAGCGTTAAAGTTTCTGATTATTTCACCGTGATTCAAACGCTGCTTCTTCTTCTTCTTCTTGTCTAGGTGAGTTGGAGGAGGCTGTCTGCGCCATACGTCCCCTCCACCCGAGTCTTCTTCTATACCATGAGCTCTGGCTCCGCCCAGGATGTGGCAGTCGAGCATTTCCTGCGTGACATAGAGAGGCGGAGCAAGCGGCTACACTGCGCTGTGATAGGCTGCGAGGAGGAGCGACCCCGCAGCGACATGAACCTGCTGTACCGTAAGAGCCGCCTGGACTGGAGGCAGAGGGACCAAGAGGGAAGTAAAAAGAGGTGAGAGGACGAGGACGGAGCCCGAAGGGTTCAGGTCCGAGTCAGGCGGGATTCAAACCTGTGAGCCTCCGTGAATGAGCTCACAGTGGGCTGTAGATTCATCTCATGATTGTCCAACTTTGATTCATCTCAATGTGTGAATATTTCCTCTTTAAGTTTCACTGAGGCCGATTGTTTGAATTCACAGCAACGTGTCACGTGAACGTCAAAGTCCAGACTGACTTTGAAACGAGACAGAAAGTTTATACATACGCTCAGACGAGCAGACTGTCTAAGACCTGGACGTAGTCTCTGTGACGTCCCCGCAGACTGTCTAAAACCTGGACGTAGTCTCCGAGACGTCCCCGCAGACTGTCTAAAATCTTTGTTTACGATTATATTAACAATAATAATTATTATAATAATTTTTGAGTGCACCGCACAGGTTTTAATGTCAGTTGGATTTCAGTGAATACATTTCAGCTCGTTGTTGATTTCCCTCCATGACTCTTCAGCCTCAGTCACTTGATGTTTTCCTGTCGTCCTCACTCTGAGCTCTTTAAAGGGATCTTCATGTTTCTGCACAGACTTGTGGAGGTCAGTGCTCGTTCACTCTCATAATTCTGTGCAAAAATGATGAAGCTCAGCTGGCAGCAGCTTTTCTTCCACCAGTCGTCACTGCTGGGAATACAGCGTCTGCCTGTTTGAGTGAAACAGTCTCTATTTTTGAAACTCACCTATTTACGATTCTCTGCCTGCACGGCCGTCTCTGCTTTAGAAGTGTTTCTCTCCTGAGGGGCCTCGAGATCTCAAACTGTCTACCGGTGCCCTTCATACCACTTCCTTTGTCCCTACACCACCACCCCCACCTGTGCACCTCCCTGCCTCCCGTCAGCTCTGCAGTCCTTTCTGGTCTCTTCTCGTCCCTCCATGGTTTCATCCCTGACCCTGCCTGCTTCATAATCATCACCGGTCATGTCCTGCTTCTCACCTCTGCTGCTCTCAGCGCTCATCACATCCCGCTGTCCCACTTGCTGCACCTCCACCTCCACCTGCACCTGCACCTCCACCTGCACGTCCACCGGCTTGATGCTGCCGTGACGTTGTTCTCTGCCGCTGTGAGTCACTTGTTGTGTTGATGCTCTCTGAACACGGCGTGGACGCTGGTGAATTACAGGTGACTCATGTTTGGACAGGACACACTGCTGTAACCATGATGTCGTTATGTTGACGTCTGTTTGTCAGAGTTCTTCCATATTTGATTTATTTGACCTGAAAAATGTTTGTCCAACATTTAATTACTATTATTATCATTATTATTATTATAATTGGAGAGACCAGCACTCTGCAGTCTGTCTGTGGTTTATCATGAAGCCTCTGACAGCTGCTACACGATGACCTGCAGCTCTGCTGTAGAACGAGGAATAAATGAACGAACCTGAACTTTGATCATCACCAGCTGACGGTGTCAGGACGCTTTGATTGACAGGTGGGTGTCATCACAGGTGTCTGTTTTCAGTATTCAGACTTCAGCTTCACCCACGCTCCACCAGTTTTAGATGGATGGAGATGACCAGAGCCACCACCACCAGTCTGTGGGGACGTCAAAGAGACTACGTCCAGGTTTTTAGACAGTCTGCGGGGACGTCACGGAGACTACGTCCAGGTTTTAGACAGTCTGCGGGGACGTCACGGAGACTACGTCCAGGTTTTAGACAGTCTGCGGGGACGTCACGGAGACTACGTCCAGGTTTTAGACAGTCTACGGGGACGTCACAGAGACTACGTCCAGGTTTTAGACAGTCTGTAGGGACGTCTTGGAGACTACGTCCAGGTTTTAGACAGTCTGTAGGGACGTCTTGGAGACTACATCCAGGTTTTAGACAGTCTGCGGGGACGTCACGAAGACTACGTCCAGGTTTTAGACAGTCTGCCGGGACGTCACGGAGACTACGTCCAGATTTTAGACAGTCTGTAGGGACGTCTCGGAGACTACGTCCAGGTTTTAGACAGTCTGCGGGGACGTCACGGAGACTACGTCCAGGTTTTAGACGCCTCTGAATGATCCGAGTTGATTCAGTTTTATTATGAATCCATAAAAACATGAATAAAAACTTAAAGCTCGGTGTGTAAAATGAGTCAGACTGTTGTCTTGTTTTCACCTTCAGCTGCGTCACATGTTCAACAATACTACGACAGAAGGATCAAAGATGGAGGCACTTTCACTTATTGTGTAATTCTTCCTGATCAGTTAGAGACATCCCAGAACTTCAGGCGATGGATGGAAGTGTCGTGTTCTGTGTCAGATATCTCTGTGAGGTCCAACAGAACCAGGACGATGACACGCGACTGTCAGCTGACGTTAACCCGTCTGAAAGTCCAACAGGAGACGACTGAACTGCTCCCAAACCAGATCATAATCATACGGAGATCATGTTTCTAATTCAGCTGTTTAAACAGAACCTGCTCTTAAACTTTGCCCCAAAAAGGTAAATTAGAAGTAGGACGTAGCTGCTGGGGGCAGAATGATCGAGCTTCATCACCTCAGTCTTAAGAAGCTTTTGGGAATCTCTCGCTCTGCTCGAGTCCGTCCAAAGAGAAATCTTAAAGGTGTGTGGCGTACCCCGCCGCCTGCTTCTTCCTGCTGCTCGTCCAGATGAACGTGTGACCTTCGTCTGGTGGCAGTCGTGTGATTTTAAAGGTCACAAACATTTGTGCTCAGGTTCGTTTGTGTTCTTGAGTTTCACTGTTCGGACTCGCAGAGAATCTTACGAATAAACGTCTGAATCAAACATCAGCTCATACCTCATTCGAGTAATTAACAGGAGATATTACACTGTCCTGAAAACCCAAAAACGTGTCGTCATAGTGAGGTTGCCATGCAACCAGCAGATGAGACTCCAGGGAGTCACCGCCTCCATGACAATCTGCAAAATGTTTGTATGTGTTAAACAAACGAGAGGTTAGAGCCAGGCTAACAGTTTCCCCTTGTTTTCAGTCTTTATGCTAAGCTAAGCTAATCTGCTGCCGGCTCCAGTTTCAGACAAACGTGTCAACGAGGCAGCGACTCAGCTGATTTCAGATCAGATCACTGCTTTAAGAATATCCAGAAAGAAAAGCAGATGAAGACGTGAGTCCACGTCTCGCTTCTTCTGCCCGAGGAAAAGAAAAACACAAACAGAACACTCGAAGCTTCCAGGAGCTGCTCGGCCCGCTTCTGTGCTAAATATGGCCCTGGAGTAACTATGTCGATTGTGAGGAGTCACAAGTGCATCTGCACAGACGTTCAAGGACACAAACATACTCGCACAGATGCAAACACACACACACACACACACACACACAGATATGAAAATAGCCTCTGTGTTCTCCTGCGTGATGTTTGCAGCGCTGAGTGCAGATTGTCTTCTTCTGTAAACGAGAGCGCCGCGTGACCCCGCAGTCATACATCGCCCATTATGTGCTGTGATGAATCGCTCACACACACACGGAATAATCATTCAATTACACACTCAGAAACACAATTTGTTGCAGCCTCAAACATGCAGACACAGATGTGGATATCCAGATGTGCCGCCCGTGTCCCCGTGGGCGAGATGCGTTGAACACAAACGTGGAATAAGAATCACCCTGATGACGCTGTGATTTCTTCCTGCAGTGCTGCAGTGAATTTTAATGTCTCTCGCCTCCTTTTGGTGGCTGACGCTCAGTGTGAGTACAGTAACTCCACCGCAGCCTTTAATGAAAAGTCTTCTTGTACGGGAGAAAGTCAAGCCTGTTCGATCGATGTTGGTTTAAAGGCCACAGACTTATCTCGTGTTACTGTGGGGTGAGGCGGCGTAACGCCCCCTGGAGAGGACGCCACGCCGTCGCAGCACATATCTCTAAAGCGGAGAAGCCAGCTGAGGGTTATCAGAAGCCATTTTGTGAGGCTTTGGTGAACTCAGCAGGGCGTCACAGCTCGAGCCACTGACACTGACGCCTGAACTGTACTCAACAATCATACGCTGCCTTTGCTTTCATTGGTCTGTTGCTGCGTTGTGGGGAATCTACTTCATGGATTTCCCTCAGGACCCCACAGGGAGGAGGGAGGAGAAGACGAGTGTCGAGCTTATCTATAAATTGCATCCTTATAATCAGACGGGAGAAGTTGTTTGGCAGCAGGCGTGAAGCAGGAATGATTTCTGCACCATCTTTTGTTCAGTTTGGTGAAATCCCTGCAGACTTTCCACCGTTTTCTCTTCGGTTTTTATTTATTGTTCGGGGAGCTCACACCACTGATGATTTCAAAGACAAACTATCAAATACATGAAAATCACAACTGTTCCCATGGTAACAGATTAAAGGCTTGTGGCGATCATGAGAGCAGACTGCAGATGTGGGTTGAGGATATAGAGATATACAGAATGAGGGAACTCCAGCAGCACGGTGTACCCAGAGAGTGTTTCTGACGGGGGAATTGATTTCCTAATTGAACGTCTTTTAGGTGGAAACAGATGAGGAGATATGTGAATGCAAAAGATGAAGGAGCCTCCAGGGCTTTCCCTTCCGCAGAGAAAGCCCTGCAGGCGTTTCTTTATTGCAAAGACAATGTTTGAAGACCAAAGAGAAGGGTCGATATGAAGGGAAGTGCACACACATATGATTCTTCATACTTCAATGTTTTTCTTCCAGCTCCTCCCAGAACGACCCCTCGGCCACTGTTGGCAAAGTCAGAGACTTGGCTTCTTTCCGTCGGCACTTCCGGATGGGTTTCATGACCATGCCGGCCTCCCAGGACCTGTCCCCTCACTCTTGTGCCTCCGCCATGGCGCCACGCTCGCAGTCCTGCCACGCCGTCGGTGCCGGGGATACGAGTTTGGAGAACGGAGATTACTCCGACACCCAATCGCAACACGGCGGCCGCTGCCCACCGGCCAAACCCAAACGTCACCCCAGCACTCGCCTCAGCTCCTCGTCCGCTGACGGCAGAGGACTTCCCGAGACGCCGCCTCCTGCGTCCACCCACTCACAGTCCAAACACTCGGACAAAAAAAACGGTAAGAAGTGTTTTCAGCTGCAAGTTCTGCAGAAAAAATATCATTTTTCTTGACATTCATTTTTTGTCTCCACCAGCCATGAAGAAGTCTGACTCTGGAGAGATCGGAGCAAAGAAGGTGCCTCCGTTAAAACCCAAGAGAAGTCCCAGCACCCAGCTTTCCTTTGACCCTCTTCCTCCACGTGTGCCTCATTCTGCCACATCCTTGCCTTTCCAGGCAACAGACTCTCAGATTCAGACAGAAGACGGGGAGGATGAGCCGGTCTACATCGAGATGGTGGGCCAAGTGTTCACTAGAGACAGCCAGACGGCCACCCCCCACCCCGTCACCCCTGTGGCCACCACGCCTGACTCTGACTCAGACCAGAGCGAGGCCATCTACGAGGAGATGAAATACCCGCTCCAAGAGGACCGAGAGTCCCAGAGACACCTCCCTCCAAAACACGAGAAACTGAGAAACTCTAAACACTTTCACGTCACTCCTTCCTCCTCCAGCAGCTCCTCCTCTCTGCCGCGCCCTTCCTCTTCCTCCCCTTCCTACTCCAAACCCAAAGCTACCGTGTCGATCTCCCATTCGTCCCCGCTGCCTTCATCTGCATCCTCCACCCCTGTCCCGCAGGTCCTCTCTGCCAGTCCACACACTCCACGAGCTCCCACTCCCTACCTGCTCCAAGGGAATAAATCAGAGGCCGAGTCCAACACGAAGATCCCGGCCCCCTTCCCAAACCTCCTGCAGCACCGGCCCCCGCTGCTCGCCTTCCCTCAGCCGGCGGCGGCCTCCAGCGGGGTCGGGGTGCAGAACAAGTCTGCCTCCGCTAAGATGGGAACACAAACATCCAGCGCGACAACTCAAGCCAGCACCTCCTCCTCGTCTTCTTCTAATGTCCCTGCGTCTTTGTCCTCAAAGGAGTCATCAGAAGGAGGTGCAACCAAGCAGGACAAACACAGCAGAGAGTCCCAGTTAGGACCTGCTCCTGGACTCAGGGCCAGGAGTCACTCCACACCTCTGCCTCCCTCCTCCAAATCCACCTCCCCTTTCTCCCATCACCACCACCACCCTCACCATCGTCCGTCACACTACCACCACTATCGTAAGCCAGACAGAGGAGACTCCCCGGTCCCGAACAAGAGCAGCTCTCAGACTTCCACAGTCCAGACCCAAACCTCGAGTACAGGCCGGGAAGGCAAGTCTGTTAGCTTCCTGTTGAAGTCCGATAAAGGAGAGAGGGATAAAGACAGGGACAGAGACAAGGACAGGGACAAGGATCGGGACCGAGACAGAGACCGAGATAGAGACAGAGACAGAGACAGAGATAGAGATAGAGATAGGGATAGGGGTAGAGACAGGGACAGGGAGAGAGACAAGGAGAAAGACAAGGACAGAGACCGAGATCGAGACAGAGACCGAGACCGGGACCGAGATCGAGACAGAGACCGGGACAGAGATAGAGACCGGGATAGGGATAGAGACCGGGATAGGGATAGAGAGAGGGATCGGGATAAAGACAGAGACAGAGAAAGAGACAGGGATCGGGATCGAGATCGGGATCGAGAACGGGATCGAGATCGGGATCGAGATCGGGATGGAGGTCCGTACTCCTTACCGATGGACCACGCTCACACCACGAGCAGCCAAACGTCTCAAAGCAGCACCAGCTCAACCCCTACGCCGTTATCTTCATCCCAGCGTCCTCATTCTCGCCCCCATCTTCGCTCTCACACCCCTCATGGCCTGCCGGCGTACAAGCCTCCCTCCTCGGACAGTCCCTTGCTGTGGACCTACCCCTCCGGCGGTTTCCGGAGGCCGCCGGCTTACGAAAGCTTGAGGGGAAGCTCTCAGACGCCGTCTCTGCAACAGCCCTCGAGTCTTACTGGTGTAGGTGAGGGGGCATGCAAGAGTAACGGAGGGTCTGCGTCCCTCCAGTCGAAGGTTGGCTTCATGCCCTGGGACAGCAGTGCCAGCCTGGCTGCAGACGAGGGGTCTTACTGGCCTATGCAGAGGAAATTGTCTTTCAGCCACGGGAGCAGAGAGACAGAGAGTAAGTCTGTTTGGGTACAGAGTGCAGATGCTGTGTTGAAAATAATCTTTGAAATGTTCATCCTGTTCCTTCTCCTGTCTCAGAGGACGAAGGGCGCGCATGGAACGGCAGTGCCGATGCGCTGTTAAGGATGGATAAGGAGGACCTCGGCATGGGGTCTCGAGGAGGCCACTCAGGCATCCCGGTCCACTTCGGTGGAGCCGCCAGCAGAGCTCTGGGTCACAGCGAGTCCTTGGCCGGTGTGGATAGCAGCCCGGGTTTCAGAGCCCTGCCCAGAGTCGGTCTGCCTCTTCCCTGCCAGACTTTCCCTGCCTGTCGCAACGGAGGTGAGCAAACCTGAACGCCGGAATTCAAAACTGTTTAGTCATCGCCTCAAATCACAGCATCCCACTTAGAAAGCGACACGGGACAACGGTGTCTTTAAAGTCCCACTCAAGAAAAGATTCATCATTAAAGTTTTTCTTTTCTGATGGAGAGTCTGGATAGCAGAGACTTCCTCAAATGATCCTCGAAGCTCAGACAGACATGAGGAGGTTTCCTCAGAGCAGAGCGAACCACAGAAACACAAACAGGCGTATGTCACACATATTATGAATGCATAGAAATATATTGATTATATTGATTCAACTGCTGCCGATATTTTCAAACAATCGATCAGTTCATGGAGAAAAGAATCATTCGTTCAGTCCAACACAAAATGACTAAAATCCTGTTTTTACATTGAAGTTACGTCTCGTATAAATCAGAGTATAACCCCATTGTGTAACTATGTCCAGCTGTACTCGAGTATTTGTTCTGATTACATTACTTATGAGGTCACAACTTTACTAACAGCCAATCATCATCCAGGTCCCCAGCAGCAGCTGATATCACTGCCTAGTCCAGCAGCAGTCAGCCCAGCTCGGCGTCTGTCTTTCAGCCTTTTATTTCACCAAGCTCTCACCAACCACTAAAAGTCAGTCCCACATTTACTCTCGGAGGACATCAGAGGGAAAACCAGAAAACATTTCCTCCATAAAATATGATCCAGTTTCAGCAGAATCAGTGAAATAGTTGCTGCTGTGTGACTTAGTGCCGTAAAGCGTTACGTACTCCTCCCTCTGATTACAAGTCAGTGCAGCATGAACAGGGTTTAAACTGTGTGTTGTTGTTCAGTAATTGTGAGCACACAGTGTACAGACTCACATGTCGGTGTGTTCACACTTATATCCCAGTGTTCTCATTAGCAGGCTCGCAGTGTAACGCTGGTTCCTTTACAGAAGTGGGGCGGCTGGGCCGCTCCTCCTCTGCTGCCGGAGTGAGACAGGTGGGTGGAGGAGACGTCCAGAGACAGAGCAGCCTACCAGCACGAGAAGCCTTGAATCAGGTGGGTATGAAACACTGTTCACTTCATTCGTAGTAGATCTGAGAGCTAACATTAATACCTTCCCCTCCTGCTGGAGACAGTGCTCCTGCAGGTCTATTTATAGCTGCTGGATCTGCCCACTGAGCAGAACCAGCCTCAGAAAAATCAGAGCTGCAAAGGTGACGTAGGCTGATATGAAACAGGAAATGAGAGAACATGCTGTTCCATGTTTTTGCAGTGATGAGCTGCAGTCTCCAGCAGCACATTTTGCCCAGATTCTGGCTGCAGAGCGAGTGCTGACGCAGTTTGAGCTGCTGCAGAGACAGACTGTGTTCATGCGGCTGGTGGCTGGCTGACCCTCCCTCCACCTGCCATGGGTGAAGCAGCACTGCATCCTGGTGGCTGTGCACGGGAACTGCATTTCATTCAACACGTGCTCAGACAGCACTGCAGTCCTCATGCAGCTGATTTACAGATGTGAATATAATCTGACTCTTCTCCATGTTTTCCAGCTGCATGGTCTGGCCCAGTCTCAGGCGCCCTGCAGTCCCAGCAGCCCCAGCGTGTCTCGGCAGCAGCAGCAGCTCCAGCTCCACCAGCAGCAGCTCCAGTTAAAGCAGCAGCTCCAGCAGCTCCAGCAACAGCACCACCTGCAGTTACAGTTCCAGCAGCTTGCCCAGCTGGCGCAGGGACAGCCTCCTGTCGGCGGGGGCACCACCCCGTCCGTGTCGCAGACCCAGAGAGACGGCAAACTGCTGGAAGTCATCGAGCGTAAACGCTGCCTGTGCAAAGAGATCAAGGCCCACAGGCGCCCTGACAAAAGCCTGTGCAAGCAGGACAGCATGCCCATCCTCCCTAGCTGGAGACGGACACCTGAGCCTCGTAAGACTGGCACGCCACCCTGCCAGAGGCCGCAGGCTGTCGTGTGGGACACGGCAATCTGAGGTGACGGGTCAGCAAGTACAAGACTGAAGAGAGACTGAACAATGGAGAGAAATCTGATCTGAAGAGCTACAATCAGACGTGATCTGTACTTGCTCTGTCCCTTCCTGATGTTCTAATTGCCAATGATTTTGTTGCCACAAAACGCCAGTATTATTGCTACAAGACGAAGACGCACCGACTTCACAATAAAAAGGGTGGGGGGGAAGTTTTCTGAGATTGGTGTTGCCAAATTTACTCCTGACTACTTGAGACATAAAAGGAATCATGTATTTTCTCCACACGGGAGGCGTTGATAAGTTTATCGAAGTGTTTTCTTGAAAATCGTGAATGCATATGAGATGTCTTTGGTATCAATAGATTGTCATTGTGGATGCAAATAATCATCACTGAGGAGTAAAAGCTACCTACTGTATCTGTTTGCATATTTGTAATGTAAATCTATTTACTTTCTCAACGTTTCTGCAATTTTATAGCAATATGCTCCCGACGCCGGAGCAACATAATTAAAAACTTGTGTCAACTAGCCTAACATACATATCTAAGACTTGAAGAAGTCATATTTACTGTGTCATTCTCTGCATGTCACGATAGACATACAGTATTGTAAAAGAATATGTGTAGAGATGATCATGTCCGACTTTTACACACAGCAGATAAAAACATGTGGTTGTACAAAAAGATGAATCTATGGCAGAAACAGGGCGGCGTGGTCGAGTCCAGACAAATCTAGAAGTCCAGATCAAACGGTCCGAACCGAGTCCATCACTCATGCTTCTCCACAGTTGCACATTTTAGTGATTGTTCCACGAGCACTGACACCCATCAACAAACACAGACTGTACACAACGGTGCACCTGATCAGACTGTGAGCATCCATCACCTCAAACAGAATGCTGGAACAATCTGCACAAGAGCAAACACAAGGAGAAACTCAACCCTAATGTACTGTAAATAGAATATGTACAACTGTATTGAAAATGTAGCAATTTATTTCCATTTTCATACTTGTAATCGATACATATTATGTAGCATACACTGTATAAACTTTGTTCACTTGTTTTTCTAAAAGAATTAAGTACTTTATCTGCTGCAGCCGGTCCATGCATTACGTATAGTTACTAATAAACGGTAAGCCCTCTTAACGAACGGCACAGTCCAACAGTTGTTCATTTAAATTTATGCAAGACTCCCTTTAAGCTTTATTCTTTGATTCCTTTGGTTTTATACACTCCTTCTTTTCTGTGTACAGCTCTTGACATTTTTCGATACTTTGCTGCTATCTCTGAACTCCTGCTGTTGTTCATCCGACCACAAACATTCTGAATATAGTGCTTATTGTTACATATTTGTTTGATTTCCGATGAAGCCACGTGAAATGAAGTGTGTACCTTGCAGAGTGAGCCCTCCTGTACTCGTATTAAGGCACTTGAATGTCTCTTGGTTGTTGTAGTTTTCTGATAGTTAGCACCAAGCTGTACAGTTCAGTGGAAGACGACCGTCCAAATGTTCAGTCGCTGCTTTTTTTGTTTCTGTTCCACCTGCTCGTGTTTGAGGGTTCCACTTTTTCTCCCACCCTCTAAAGTCCATTTCAGACAAACACAGATCAGGGTGAAGGGAATGGGCGAGTGCAATGCATGCAGAGACTCTGACAGCTGGAGAAGATCCAGTGATGCTGAACACGTGCCCAGTTTGATTCCAGCTCTAGGTTCCATCTCCAGACTAGTTTACAGAAGCTGTTGGTTTGTGTGTCTTCTAAAACAGTGGCCATTATATGAGTGCCATACTATATTGATATGGTAAGATACGGTGTTACCTTGGAAATCACTGTAGTGCTATATTTGCATTGATATTGTCATTAAAAATAAATTTTATATAATGAACTTTACACAACAAACGGAGCTGTTGCATGTTTTCATGCCTCGTGTTGGAGGTGGAGGGGGGGTGGAGGAGGGTGGAGGGTGGAGGAGGAGGAGGGTGGAGGAGGAGGAGGAGGGGGGGTGGTGTAGTGGACATGATGTTCCCGCTGCAGCAGGTGGTGCAGCGCCTCCAGCAGCCATGTGGGGGCGCCACCTGCACTCCATCATGCATCAGCTTCAACAGCAGACTCGACCAATCAGAGAGCAGGGTCATTATTCTGCTGGTGGAGGCTGAGGAGGTGGAGGTGGAGGTGGAGGTGGAGGTTTGCATTAAACATGATGGTGTAGCATGGATGCATGCTGCCTATAGGAATGGAATGGGGCCCTGTAACAGGCCTCTCCGGCTCTGGCCGCATTCCACTCTGCATGCCAAAGATAACAGGGCCCCTCCCCTGCAGATCTTCATGACACCCAGGAGCCTCACACACGTGACGACACGCGCTCACAGCCAATGAAAAGACGCCGTTGAGCCGGCGCGTCATTGGCTCTGCGGGTTGTCTCTCATGTGAGGAGGGAGGCTGATTGGCCAGGAGGGAGGATGAGGAGGATGGAGGTTGTTAAGGAGGATGCATGGAGGAGGGTGGGGGTTTACCGCAGTATCACTGGGTTTCTGCAGCACTCATCAAAACTCTGCGGCATGCAGACTGAGCTGGGGGAGGCGCACACCGGGACCTGCCTTCACTGCTGCCATCATCCAGCCTGTGCGCGTTTCTGACTCCATCCTCATCCACAGCTCTTTATCTGCACCACCTCCCTCTCTGTACTCCACCCATCACCTCCAGCACAGGCGCGGGCTCCACACTTGTATGAGAAGATGGCAAAGGATGGAGAAAAAGGCGAGTGGAAGGACTTTATATGGAACCCGAGGACGAGGGAGTTCCTGGGCAGGACGGCGAGCAGCTGGGGTGAGTACAGCAATGCAGCAAAAACCCGGACCCGGTCCCGGTCCCGGGGCTCTAACAGGTCCCTGTGCTCCATGTTCAACATGCTTAATGAGAAATGTTGTAAATGTGCGTGTGTGATGCTGATGGAGGCTCCTCAGAGTTTAATGAGAGCAGCCTGCATGCGGCAGAAACACTCTGTTCTTTATGTTTCTTGCTCTGCGCACTGCGCTCCATCAGGAGGGTGGAGGCAAATGTTCTGTGAGGAGCAGCAGCTCTCAGATCAGCTCTGAGGATGCTGCAACATGGAATCTGCTGCAGAGAAGCTGAAGCAGAAATGTGTCTGCAGCTTCACCCGAGGAGCTTCAACATGATGTCATTCATTCCCCTCACCCTCCTCCACCCCCTCGGGAGGTTTGGAGGAAGGTCCAGCCCCGTGCAGCCTCCATCAGCAGCACCATCACACATACATGCTGTCCTCTTTTTTTCCAGCCTGCCATCCTCTTCAAAGATTCATGCAGGATGAGGCGCATATGGTTCTGTTCTAATGACATTGGAGCGTTTTAATCTGGCTAAAGCCGAGGGCCAAATGCTATTTGTATCACCTCCAGCCCGGCCCCTCCCGCCCAGGGCACAGCACTGAGGGATTTAATCCTAATCTAATGACTTCATTGGCTGACGGGGAACGTGTCGAAGATCCAGAAAGAAAATCACTGATTGAGGGTCTCTGAGTGTTTGTGCTGGGTTGATTTAAGGTTCTCTGAGTGTTCTGTTTCATGAATGGACCTTGGTGCTGTTCGTGCACAAGCTTCCTTTGCTGGAATCCTCCCGCAGTGTACGACTTAATCCAGCTCAGAGCGTCCCGGGTGCTTTAAGGTCTGCTCGCCTTTTTTTTTTAAGCTGTGCTCTCTAAGGCTCATTAATTAGGCTATTTCTGTCCTCGTCACAACATGTAGGTCTGCTGGAGCTGGCATTTCACCTCACGCATGCACACCGCGTGGCTTCATCCATTTCCTGCCTAGCAGGCGTCTTTAAAGAGCTGATCTGCTCTGTCTCATCATTATGCAGCATCATGAACGTCCAGAGCTTCAGATCAAAGATCTCTGCTTTGTGTGAGGAGCTCTAATGATGCAGGAGCAGCAGAGAGAGGAACGCTGTTCTGATGTCACGTTACCAGCTGACAGCAGGTGAACACGTCAAGCAGCTTCCTCCATTTAAAGCAGGACTAATTAAATGTTCTGCAGCTCCAAAAACCAACAAGAACAAGAACAGATCCACGCCGGCTGCAGAGATCTACAGGAAGATAAATGCTGCAGCTGTTTATTCATTTTCACTTTGTTTGATCACTGATTCACAAAGCCATTGAGCAGCGTGTCCTCCTGATTAATTGTGAAAGAAAAGAGACACCTCCATCATTGAAGTAAGAACAGGATGCTGGACCGGCCCCGGCCGGCTCTTTTGTTCTTCGCTTTCAACTCCAGCCTGCAAACAAAACCCGGCTGAAAGAGAGACGCTCTGCTGTCCATCATCGGCTGGACTGAGAGGGACGGCTGTAAACCCAACACCCTGTCTGCCAGGGGGGAAGCCACCCTGCACGCTCCACCCCACATGCATGTGTGCACATCCAGTCTCCCCAGGGTGGTGTCATATTTGTGGTCAGCAGCCTCCACCCTTCACCCTGCTCTGTCTGGATGTCAGAGAAAAACACTTTGTCTTTTGGTTCCAGGTTTATATTTAATGACTCAGCTTGGGTCTCCTCCATGCTCTGCCGGTCATTCAGCTCAGGCTCCTGTGGTGCAGCTGGTTATGGATTATTTTTAACAATGCAGGGAGGAAGATGCAGCTGATGCTGAAAGAGCTCCACACTGAGGGTGGGGTGGAGGTGGAGGTGGAGGTGGAGGTGCAGAGGCACCCAGCTGGCCTCAGGTGTTGATTTGTCATGGAAAGTTTCCTCTGTGGAGACAGACAGCTGCTTCAGGATGAATTCAAACGTTCCTGATTCATATCTTCATGTTGCTGTAACGTGATCTCTGCGGTCCTCTTACACACTTAATGAAACCGAGCCGGCCCGTGATGGCCTGTAATCTCCTGACCCCGTGGCCCGGTCTCTGGGGGGTCCTTGTGTTCCTCCTCCTCCTCTGTCATCGTTCGTCCCCCCTCTGTGGACCAGAGACTCCATCAGAGATCCGTTCACACTGTTTCAGGCTGTGAGACAGATGCTGCAGCTGGATGCAGTGGACAGACACCACAACACGTTTTATTAGAGCTCAGATCTCATCATCAGTCCATGAAGATGCATCACGGTGACTATGAGCTGCACAGTGTGATGGAGCCGTCATCAATAACTCACAAAGCTTTCACTGTTTCTCTTTCCTTAAAGGCTGCAGGTGGATTTATTTCCTCTTGCATGAGATAAATGTTTAAAAAGCGACTTTAATGTCTGTTAAACTGAATATTAATAAGATATATATAATAATCTTCTCTCTGTGTCTGCAGGTCTTATTATTCTTTTCTATGTAGTCTTCTACATCTTCCTGGCCGGCTTGTTTGCGCTCACCATGTACGTCATGCTGCAGACTCTGGACGACCACAAACCCACCTGGCAGGACCGGCTCTCCACACCAGGTGCGGGAACTAAAGTAATGACAGGAAGCAGGTGAGCGCGGCTCACGGTCGGTGTGGCGGCGTGTCTTGACCTCCCTGCTGTCTCTCTGTCCCTCACAGGCATGGTGATCAGACCCAAAGCAGACGAGACCTTTGAGATCGTCTATAACATCCAGAACACTGAGAGCTGGGACCTGTACGCTCAGGCGCTGGACAAGTTCCTGTCACGTAAGTCTGCTGTGGATTATCCAGCCGTATCCGCTTCATTGTTTTTACCTAATAAGAGATAATTCCTTCACATGAGTCATAAGCCCTCACCCCATCCCCCCTCTGCTTCCCCTGCAGCCTACAACAACTCCATCCAGGCCCAGAAAAACGACGAGTGCACCCCGGACCAGTACTTCGTGCAGGAGGACAGCGGCGACGTGAAGAACAACCCGAAGCGCTCCTGTCAGTTCAACCGCACCATCCTGGAGGACTGCTCTGGAATCGGTGACCGTTACTATGGTTACCAGGACGGCAAGCCATGCATCATCATCAAGCTGAATCGGGTATGAAAGAGAAGGAGGGGAGGGGAGGGGGAGGAGGAGAGAGATGGTGTTGCTAGGAGACGTGGAGCGAAAATGAAAGTGGTGGAGGAATGAGGAAGAGATGATGGAAGGACGATTTGATTTGAGCCAATCAGTGCTGACGATGTGTCTGTGTCCCTGCAGGTGATCGGGATGAAGCCAGGAAGCAGCGGAGACGCTCCGTATGTCACCTGTGGTGCAAAGGTAACCCCTCCCCTCACAGCAGCAGCTTCTCTCCTGTCGCTCGGCTCCATCCTCCCTTCATGTTTCTGTTGTTTCATTCTGTCTCATCTCACTCGTTGTTTTTTCATTCAGCCATACAAAGTTGGCAAAGATGAATGGGTAAGGACGGGCAGAGTCTGTAGACTAGGATCATGTTGAACACAGCAGTTAGTTAGACTGTAGTCATGTTTCTATGTGTGCTGGGTGTGTATGATGTGAACGATCTCTCAGGCTCAAACTGACGACGCTGTTTCATCCCTCAGAGAGAAGACTCTGAAAAAATCGGACAGCTGATGTACTTCCCTCCAAACGGCACGTTCAACCTCATGTACTACCCTTACTATGGCAAGAAAGCTCAGGTACGACGAGGTCCAGTTTAACTCATGAATGAAAACATCGTCTTTGGGCTGAATTTAAAGAGCGTCCACGTCTTTGCAGGTCAACTACTCTCAGCCTTTGGTTGCCGTCAAGTTCCTCAACATCACCACCAACCAAGACGTCAACGTCGAGTGTAAGATCAACTCCAACAGCATTCCTGAGGGGAGCGAAAGAGACAAGTTTGCCGGACGAGTGTCCTTCAAGCTGAGGATCAACACTAATAACTAGGTTGACCTTTTTTCATCTCCTCCTGTCTCCATTCTCTGCAACATTGCACATACACAGAAACAAATCTCAGTATTCACACCCTTTGTAGGATTTGTTTACAGCCCCCTCCGACCCCTCCGGCCCCGCCTGCCCTCAGATATCTGGGGGACGTTGTTTGTCTTAGTCGTGTGATGAGATGAGGCGAGTATTTAAAAAAAAGGGTGGTAATCCTGTCATTATTTCTGTCTGTGAGCTTTGGGACGACTTCTTTTCTGTAAATTAGTTTGAGGTGACGTCTATTTATACTGCATGACAAAGTACGGGGACGTAAAGGAAGTGAACATGTGTTTTCAAACGTTTGCAAGGATCAGCAACATTACCACGTGATTATTGCTGCTCCCCCTCCTGCTGCCTCCTTATAGAGAATCCCTCTATATATGAATATACACACGTCACAATACAAAATGTGTATATCTACAGTATTTATACGGTATCATAACCTTATATCGGTATATTTTGTTGCACTTGAAAAGAATAATCCAAACAGACTCGCGTTTATCTCGATGGACGGATGCAGAGATGAAGCCATTTTGCATGTGTGTGTATTGTCTTTAGTGTGCTGTGAGGGCAGGAGGCCCCGAGACGACCCACCTCTGTTTCAAACCCGCTGACCACCAGGGGGGGAACCACACTGTAATGTACCACACCTGAGCAAACAGCAGCAACAGACAGAGGGGTGAAACAGGCATCTCCAAAGTTAGGTCAAAACCTTTAAGAGTGTGTGTGTGTGTGTGTGTGTGTGTGCTTCATTCACAGCTCCCATTTCATACTGTAGGTCGGGAAGTTGCATGCAATGTGCAATATTCATAAAGTGGCGTACATTATGAATGCTTGAGTCATTATTTTCGCCAAACGGAGCACGACAGGTTGGAGACGTCATAAAAAAACAACATCAAACGAAAAGAAGTTCAACCAGCAGCAGCCAACATTTCCTTCTCTTTGAAATATTTAGACGTTTCTTTGCGTGTTGCATCTATTTCACGTATCAGAAATAGATGCTGTTGTCATATTTTGTATTGATTTGCACTGAAGTGTGCTTCTACTTCTTTATTTTTGTTAAGTACTGTACATCTGTGGAGGAAACAGTTTGTTTCATCCTCTAAAATATTCATATTCCTCTAAAGGTCGAGTAGAGTTTTGAACACGTGAGTTCTTAGTGTGTCAGTTTTGTCTCGTAGGCGTGTAGGAAACCGACAGATTGGCACGTTTAATTCTTATTTTTTTGTCGTAGTATCTCCACTGTTTTATGAATCGGCGTCACAGAGCGGAGCTGAATGTGATGAAAACACACCTGCAGACATCGGCACACACACTTTTTTTAAACAGCACTGAATGGAGTGTGACCCCGACGCGTCACTGCTGCAGAATATGGAACGTGGCCATCTGTTCGCTGGCTCCACTTCATCTCCTTTCAGAAACCTTCACCTTCGTTAAGACGCTTCAGTCTGAGTGTGTGTTCATGACGAAGCTCCAGCTCTTTTTGTCTTTTTGTTAGTTTTCTGAGACAGTCCACAGGTCGGCTCACATGCTTTTCTCCTCTGGCATTCCTGCAACAGTTACTTAATTTCACTGTAATCTCTTAATCTGGTTAGATAATCCAGAGCAGGCACGCTGAACTTCTTTACCCTACTTCGTCGCTCCTCCTCCTCCTCCTCCTCCTCCTGCTTGCCTGACTCCCCGTCAACGTGCTCAGATTGGTTCATTCATTTCACCTCAAAATACTTTCAATCTTAATTTCCCCTGATCATAAAATCAGCTGAGGCTTATTTTTTAAAAATCACAACACAGAGAAATAAAATGTTTCATGGCTCGTGTGCATGCAGAGATTTAGTCCTTCAACCAAAGATCTTCATGACAGTTTGATCCTCAGCAGCTCCCTGTGTTATTAAAACGCCTCCTCTTCTTCTTATATAATAATAATAATAATAATAATAATAATACGCACAAAAGGAACACGTCTCACTAACTGACAGAACAGTGCCTCCTGGTGGACAGACAGTGTTGTTCCCCCAGTGTCACAGAATGTCTTTTGTTTTCTCCATTTATCAGTTTGTTTGTTTCCTCTGTGATAATTTGGAGATGTCCTCAAAAAGCAATATATTTATTTCTTCTGTGGCTGTATGATGTATTTATTGGAACAAAATCAAAACGTATCACGCGAGAAGGAAGAAACGGGAAAGAACGCACACAGTGTGCTTTATCGTGATGGAACAATATAAAAAAGTATTGTTTTCTTTATAAAGAGTATTTTTATTGCTATTTTGTTGTAAAGAGGAGAGAATGTATAAGCTTGGATTGTATCATGTCATGGGAGGTTTTCATCATTTAATTCAACAAATGGCAAAATGTCAACAGCTCTTTGGAAACGTTTTTTTAACGTTCTGTCATTGTTTGAGTCCTTTCTGCTTCCTTGAAGCTCGTGACGTTCAGCAGTGAACGTTCTCTGAACACTGAGGCCCATTGTGTGTGAATTAAGTTATTAATAGTGAGTACGTCAGAGCGAGCAGAGAACGTTCATGTGCAGAACAAAATGACGACGCAAAGTCAGAGAGTCATCGAGGAAGAACGTCGACCCCGACCCGGCCCCGACCCGGCCCGACCCGGCCCCGACCCGGCCCCAACCCTCGTCTTAAATCGTACTATTGCCTAAAAATTGTGGTGCAAGGAACGTTCAAGAAACAAACCCCATGAAATTAGTTGAGATACTCAAGGATGATAACTCTATTCTGGATCTTTATTTAAGCTCTTACTGTATGTATATTTTTGCTCATGTTTACTGCAAACCAAGATAGAGAAATAAATAAATGTCATTTAAGGGAACTCAGACTCGCACCTCATTTTTTTTGCCTCCAGTGTCACATGACGACAACAGAAGGGATTTATTATTCAGACAGACGCTGAGATTAACGTGGAATAATCCAGCGTGGATCCTCTCATCGGCTTATTATGACTCAAAATTTGTTAAAATGTTGTACAGCTTTTTTGTAGAGGACGGAAAAAGAAGCCAGCCAGCGTCAAAAGTAGCTTCAGGTGGATGTAATCTAATGTAATCTAAAGTAATCTCATTCGGTGTAATCCCCGCAGTGCCAGTGAGCAGCAGAGTTAACCTGCGAGCGCAGACATGCTGAGAAATGAAAGGTAAAAACAAAGACGGGACGTCCACGTGTCCTCGTGTCCTCGTGTCCTCGTGCTCGGATGATCTGAAGTGAACTTGGGTTTTATCAGAAGATGTAAACACCATCAGCAACACATCACAGGTCAAAGGTCACGGTTCAAGTCTTGGCTGGATTCCAGTAAAGAAAAGATAATTGTTCATAATCATAAACTCTGACTGCAGCGTTCCTTCAGGAGGAGCGGCTTGATGAGATCACAGCTGAAGCTCGCCGACCTTCACTGCGACGCCTTTTCACCGTCTCCTCCTCAGAAAGGCAGAGCAGGGATTACGCAGCATTAGAGGAATGTATGTGTTTGAAATAGTCTGATCAAGACGAGCTGCTGCCGTCCGACGCTCTCCAGATCACAATATGAACCGTGACATTTCCTCACAGCGATGTTACGGAGGGAGCAGATCGTCTCCTCCATGCTGCTGAGCAGAGAGCTGGCCCTCTGCTGGAGGCTGGGTCACATCACACAGTTCAGAAAAACATGAAACTTTCTGTCTCTTCAAAGATTTTTAATCATGAACATGATACAAAAACTTACAGTGTAAAACCTGCACACTCACACCACAGTCACTGTGTAACACCTCATCGTCCTTCAGTACATGTTGATTCACTTTAATCACAACAGATTGGTCCCATATTTTAGGGAATCTAGACCTACCGGCCTTTGGGTTAATCACCGAGAATGAACTACAATTAAAACGTCGCTTAATTTGAATTTATTTTAAAAAATCTGAAGCGTGTGAACACCTCCGCTCTGACACAAGAACCCGTTCTTCTTCTTGTTGTCGGATCGCTGTAGCTGCGTGGTGTTCATGCTTTCCTGTTTAATAATTCACAGCCTGTGTTAAGTGGGCGTAGATGCATCATCAAAGTGCTTCTCTAATTTGAGGTCAAGTCCAGACGTGATCTCATAAATCCTGACAAGGAATGTCTCGAGACTGAAAGCGAAACGTCAGTTGATTGTTGACACAGCACTTTGGTTTGCGAGGGGAAAATGTGGCACATGTGAGTTCATTATTTCCTTGGAAAGTTTGGCCCTCGCTTGTAGCTTGGAAGTGCAAAACAGTAGAGGCTGTATGTCCGGTCTTTCCTATGGCAGGTCCAGCATGCCATTCTCCTCCAGGGCTTTCTGTGTCCTGTCGTAAACCTCTCCGATGGCCCGAGCCACCCTGTTCAGCACCGCACTCAGCTCCTCCTGGTTCTGCACGCACACCAGCTTGTAGAAGAAACCCCGCTCCGGCAGGGCGATGAAGGCCAGCTCAGCGGCCTTGCGGATGAACCAGGCGTGGTGGTTGGCGAGCGTGTTCTGGTAGGCCTCCCGGCACAGATCCGAGGGGCTCCTGAGCCGGCCGCCGTCCTCCGGCATCTCAGACAGCTTCTCCAGGAAGAGCTTCAGCCAGAGCAGGGCGCGATGCAGACGCAGGAGAGTCCGGCATCCGGAGTCCGTCTGTTGGTGGAAGTCCACCACTCCATCGCTCAGCTCCATCGCGATCATGGAGTGGACTGAGTGGTAAGCACCAGTCTCCACGTTGTTCTTTGTCCCGCTCCCGATCTCTGGGCTCACAGGGTTTATCGAAAGCTCATCTGGGCCCAGTTCGGCTTCAGGGCCCTTTTCTGTCAGCAGGGCCAGCTGGCGGATAATCGAGGTCTTGGTTTTTATCTCTTGAGATATCATTCCCACCATCGGGCCGAGAGCTTCAATAAACCTGAAGGAGTGACACAGAACAGGAGGAGACATTTACAGTCCAGATTAAACCATAAACTCTGACTTCATGACTCGTTAACAAGCTTCTGCTGATGGTCTCACTTCACGAGCTCGTCCCAGCTGGACAGATAGGGCTGCAGCAGCACGTCCGAGGTGTCCGCCGGCGCAGCCAGCAGGTGCGAGAGCAGCAGCGACACCTGGAAGGTCTGACCAGGGCACACCTCCAGGATCTGCAGGCCCTCGGCCTCGTCCACCACGCTGCTGTTGTACAGCTGGTGAATCTGACAGAAAGGGGGGATGGGAAGTAGCGTGAGTGTCGGGGGGACAAAGAAAAGTGATTGACCGCATTCAAATCGGCCATCTGCTTCACAGAATCACCCTCAGTGAGGACAGTGCTGCTCTTACCTTGTTCTCCTGGTTGTAACCTTTCAAACAAGAATCCCAGTGGTAATCCAAACCTCCCTCTGCGGACACATTGTGAAGAGAACGAGGAGGACAGTCAGTTTCTGTTTGCACCGAAACAGACGATTCTTTATCTGGTTCTTCACAATCTACAGAACAATCTCAGCAACCACACATTCAGATCAAATGTTGATAGGTTTGCTTTTTCTTTTTAGTTCATACATCCAGCATTTATAAAAACAAACATTGCTTTTTATTTCCAGGCCAACTTTCTGTCTCTCTTAGTTTTTGGTCTTCACCGTCTCCTGAGGGACACGTTTGCCTCTTTAGCTGCTAAATGTTCTTTTATGTCCAGCAGCTGCTGAACAGAAGAGATCCCTGTTGTGGCCGACAATGATGCTCAGTGAAGTTGAGCTGAAACCAAGCTCTCACCAACCACTAAAAGTCTGTCAGCAGTTTACTTCACTGTCCATCATAAACTCTGTAAATCACAGAGAGTTGAGGTGGAGCAGCCGGAGGACATCAGAGGGAAAACCAGAAAACATTTCCTCCATAAAATATGATCCAGTTTCACCAGAATCAGTGAAATAGTTGCTGCTGTGTGACTTACGGCACTGAGAGTGTTGAGTTTTAATCCTCACCCACCCTGTGACTGTCTGACCTCCTCAGCAGACATCACATGCCCCATCGACTACATCCAATCCAAACACACCGTTATTAGGTTATAAAGCAAAATAAGTTGCAGTTATGATAGTTTCAGCATCCTCTGTAATAAACCTGTGTGAACTCAGAGGCTCCTGCAGGTCTGCAGACCAGCGTTCAACCAAAAACCACAGAGAGACATCACCCACGAGTCTGCCATGTGACTGCGTCATCAACAGAAACATCCTCTGCCAGGTACCTCACCCCGCCCGACCAACAGCTGTCAGAGAACTGACAACACACTGACCAACTGTGGAAGCTGCCAAAAAATGTGTAGAGGGACGTGAAGTCTTTCCACGACGAGTAAAAGTCGCGTCTAAATTTAACTTTTCCTAAATGAGTTTGTTCATGCTTCATGTGAAAAACTCTCAGCTCGCTCTGACGCACGACTCTCGAATCTTAGAATTTAATCCAAGCTGGAGAAGAAAGATCACATGGTCACAGCTGAACATTGTTTCACTGCTCAGCAGCTCCTGCGACATGTTTGGACAAAAGTTTCTCACATGAAACGAGAGTCACTGTACTTTATATTCTCATATGAATGTTTTCTATCATTTGAAACAAGTGAAGATATTTTAGAAATAAACAAAGAACAGCATGTGCAAATGTCACGACAGTGAAAACAGCTCCGCTCACGTTCACATTCACACATCACACACACAGATATTTCATGTCAGGTTGTTAAAATCATTTTTGAGTGCAGAGAGCAAAAAGTGGCGGCGGCGTGATCACCATGCTTCATTCTGCAGCCACCGCACCATGTGACACATTCCTGATCCGGAGCATATGCAACTCAGACAAGGGAGGGATTGTATAGATTAGTACAACATAGAAACCACACACATAGAAATATACTCACGGAGCCACAGGGAGCCGAGGAACAGCAGCAGGACTACGATCGCTGCAGCTGCCTTGCTCTTAACACCCATCCTGTGTTGTGGAGAAATCGCTGCAACCGGTGGTCAGTGGTGAGTTCAGGAGCCTCTGATGTCTGATGCTGTTTTATTTACTGACGCTTGGCCAAGAGAATCAGAGACACTCTCAGAGTTCATCAGAAGTGCCTGAGTCGGTCTCACATTCTGCCCAACTCATCCTGCTGGATCGACTTTAATTAAGATAACACCACAAATACTACACGCCCAGAATTAGTCACAGAGAACTGTTGTCTAAGTTAAAAGAAACGTCACGGCCAGCTATCTGTTCAGTCCTTTGACCCTGGACCCCACAGTGTTGAGATAGGCTGGAACCCAGTGAAAGACAAACAACTAATACTGCCGAGGACCTCAAGACCCACACGTGACCCCGTCTAACCTAAGGAGAGAAAAGTCCATAACATCCTGAAGTCCAGTTTGTCTCTTTGTCTTCTTATATATGAACTCCTCTGTGTCTCACATGAGTCTCTGTCCTCCTCTTGCACTGGCTGCTGTCACCACATGGACCCCTGCCTCGGACCGCCCCGGTCCTCTCAGATCTTTCATACTCTCCCCAAAACCCTGATTTCAAAGTTCACATCAGAAAGCTCCGGCTAACAGCTGCTGCTCTGCTGCTCGTACAGCCTCTGACTTTCCCCTCACTCACGCCTCTCTCTCTCTCTCTCTGTGCGATCCCACCTTTGTTTCTAACCGGTATGGAAGCTGCCCCTTTTTTCCTCCTGTGGTGTTGCTCAATCTGAGGGTCCAGAGATCAGCCGAGTGCAGCCACTGGCTGATAAAGCAGAGTCGATATCCGCCAGTAACCCCCTTCCTCCAGATTCATCTTCGAGATATGAGCTATACGCCTGGTCAGTTCGAGTAAACACTTGCTCCCTCGCCTCTTCTCCACCCACAAAACCTCCTCCCACCAACCCAACCTCCTCCCACCTCCCTCCCTCCTCTCTATAACTCATTCATACTCAGCACTGAGAACGGTACAGCCTTTAAAACGTGCGTTCATGTCAGATAAACACACGCACATTCTTCCCAACCCTTCTATTTATCTTTTACTAAAGTCATGACCAGCTCGAGTTGAACGTCTTTGTTGATTCAATCATCTGCTGAGCACAGATACCAAATCCACGTTTGTCAATGAGTGACAAAGTCTAACCGAGCTTATCGAGCCGGGGCACGTGAAGATGTGCTCAGGCTAATCTCATTCTAGATATGGCAAAGACATCCAAACAAAATGTTTCATTTCTAAATGATTTAATGACTTCATGTGGTGTCCAAAGTCTGAGTGGATCAGGATGACTAATGCAGCACGTTCAGGGTGTTCCCATGATCAGCACAACCAGGGAAAACCCAGAGATCGGTCCCTGTAATAGCTATAGTGCTGCTGCTGCTGCTGCTGCTGTGGGGGGAGGTGAACAGGCATTGAACCCCACAGTCAAGCCGAACCACATGTGTGCTCGTGGAGACTTAACAATGGCATTTTGCAGCAGAGGAGCGGGAAAACAGTGAAAGCAACGAGGGCATTAATGACTGAGGGGGCTGGGAGGGGCCGGTCATGGGGCTTTTTAAGTCTGTGCAACCAATGGATGATCCCATCTGAAAGACGCAGCGACTGACAGCTGAATGGAAACATGTGACCAGAGAGCCTCGGACTGATTGACTCCACGCAGCTCTCAACCTAAATGTGAATGAATGACTAAAAACACGTTTTAACATAGAGATTAGAAACATGTACACGCATGCAGCACCAGCAGACTCGAACACATGGTATCAATTCACGCTGTGCGTGTGTTTATGTATGGAAGTTCAGTAGAGCGGGAAAAAAGTATTTTGTCACTGTCAGATGTAACCAGACTGTGTTTTCCATCCGGAGAGTCAAAACATTGAACCAGCACCAGGATGAACTCTGATCCAGAGCTGCTTGTTTCACATGATCAGAACTATGAAATAACACTTATGTAATGACGTGGTAAACAATCAGTTTTATATTTTATGTTCTTCAACCAGATGGATGGCATGTCTCTGCAGAATGTCACCATCACACCTCCTCCTCCATGCTTCACGGTGGGAACCACACATGTAGATACCAACCGTTCACAAAGACACGGCGGTCTGAACCAGAACTCTCAGATTTGGACTCATCAGATCAAAGTCCAGATTTCTTCTGGTCTGATGTCCATTCATGTGTTTGTTGGTCTCCCTCAGTCATTCAGACCACTTCATGTTGACATGTGTCTGCTACTCGAGTAGTATCTAATCTGAGCTGCTGTTAATTGTTGATTTGTGAGGCTGCTAACTGTGGTGAACTTCTCTGCAGCAGAGAAGCTCTTGGTCTTCCTTTCCTGGAGACACTTCCATCAGAGTGTTCTGGACTGACTGACCTTCATGTCTTCAAGTAATGACGGACTGTCGTTTCTCTTTACTTAGCTGAGCGCTTCTTGTCATAATGTGGATTACTACAGTAGATGAATAGCTAACACGACCTCTGAATGACAACTGGTGGTTCAAACTTTTTATTTGCAACGAGCATTTTGTAAACTCCTGAGCAGATTTACATTGTGAGAGTGAACGAGACATTTTTACATGATTTAACTGTTAGACTCTATCCATGCCTGAATGACGGGCGATGCCGATTTAAAAAATGTTGTCACATACAGTCCAAACTGCATTAACTCTTTTTATTGATAGTGCTTAGAACAGTTAGACACGCCTGTCCGCCAGGCTGCATGTGGATTATTTTGAAGGACTGCTGAACGTAACTGGGTGAAGTTGGGAGAAACATGTTTGGCTCTACGGAAGAAGCTAGAAAAGCAAACAGTGGAGTCTGAAGACAGGAAACACCGACCTGATCCCAACATATTTCTGGATGCTTCCTCAATCTTAAATTCTGTTGCCCCTCTGGTTCTTTAATATTGTTTTGCCCCCTCGGTTACACACTGCAGCTCTGCTCTGTGAAGCTTCTTCTGTCTCGGAGTGTGAGACACATAATCTGCCTTCTGGAGGCTCCAGTTACCTTAAAGAAGCTCATCTCTGTTTCCCTAAATGTATATTTAGAAGTACATCACATACTGTGCAACTCACGTAGCGCATTCCAAAGATCGGTCTGTTGCCCTTGTCACTTCACGGTGACACGACTTATATTACTCACAGCACTAATTATACGAGCAAATTTAGTATCGGGACTGGAAAGCAGGTTTGTACTTTTTACATATGGAGCAAATTCCACCTCTGTTGGAAGAAGTTATCTGACTTATCACGATGCAGATACGAGTCTCCATGACTTTTATGAGCATTATCTGCCTCCTCCAACCCGCCACACTGTGCTCTGCAGACCCTGTCTCACCAGGCTGGCTCCAACATGTTTTAATACAGTGGATCTGCACTAAGCCTGCACACGTTGCTGCATTCACAGGTTTCTTTGTACAAGTAAGCATCACCTTCCCATCAGAAGAGACAATCATCCTACAATATCAATTCATAGGAATATAACAGGTGTGTTGGAGATAAACAGCACAAGGCTTAAGACATTTTATCCGTTAATGTCCTGCACAGAACTGGCATCACGGCAGACATTTGTTGTCTAATGATCGCGATGATGGTTATTGTGGGTGACTGGACTGTGACTTGAAGTCCTGGTTTAGTGATTCCCAGCTGCTGTGTAATCTGAGCCGAGGATAGCGACAGCCGGGGTGGGCGACAGTCGGGGTGTTTGGTGTTGTGGGGGGATTTAGGGCTCTTCCTCTCTGTCTTTACTCCCCCTCTCGCTCTCTCGCTCTCTCTCTCAAACTTAATATTTAAATATAGTGCAGTGCTGTGCAGTGGAGAGGTCTTGGAGCATGATGGCAGCGCGAAGTTTGGGGATATTTTTTGGAGTTGTGACTATTCTCGGGACTTCGTTGGTTCAGGGTAAGTGAAACTTTTGGCACGTCCTCACTGACCGGCCAGCTGCCTTCTTATCCATCCAAATAATCGTCTGCCTATCATGTGCAGGCATAAAATCAGCGAGACAACAGGTCTGACACTGCAGCTACATTGACTGTAACAAAACCTCCTGAAGACGTGTTAAACTTTGACAAACGTGTGTAGACAATACAGATTTTAACCAACTTTAGAAGCAGGAGAAGTTTCCTTCTGTTGGCCGATGTTTTCTGAGTTTTTGTGGACATCTGTGCTTCAAACTCTGCACTTTATTCCTGCATTTGGTCTTCAGAACTCACCATATACAAAGCATGTTGGGTTCTCTGCTCATGTACAGTAAATGTTGATGTTTGTTGATATTGATATTGATATTGACGAGGATGATCTGTTCTGTAGCCTGCTGCATGAATTACCAACAATATATGAGTTCCCTTTGAGGACGATGGATGCAATTGGACACATGTAAGTCAGACTGAAGTAAAAGGTTGGTCTGGAAGCTGTTCTGGTTGGCACCAATGGGTTTCCACAACCAGAGAGGGTACAGCTAGAACCAGAAGTGAAGCCTATGATATGATTTGGGACTTCATTCTGGAAATCCAGTTGCGACTTGAGAGGGAGAGATGTGGTGAGTCGTTCCCAGCAGTTGTCTTGAGTCCATCTCCTCGGTGGAGGTCAGTTACAGTAAATAAATTCCTGAAGTGCCGACGTGGATGAGATTCATCCTGAAACGTAGACTCTTGATATTACTGGTCTGGCACGGTTGCTACATTACTTGGATGTCACATGGAGTCTGGGAAACAGTGCAGTTGGATTGGTGTCCATTTTCAAACAGGATGTCTCAACACTGATTACATCTCTTCAAACATTGTAGTGAAGACTGTCTGACCAAACCAAGCAGACTCTGGGAGTTTACCCAGTCAGTCAGTCAGTCAGTCAGTCAGTCAGTCAGTCAGTCAGAACCTCTTTAACTCATGGGTTTGGCCTCCCACAATCTTGGTTCTGTTTGAGTTTCTGCCTTTTAAAGGAAGTTTTTTCCTTGTTACAGTCTCCAAGTGTTTGCTCATGGTGGCAGTTGCTTCTGCAATCACAAATCAGTGCACACGGCTCATAGACACAAATAACTCAGAGACATAGAGGTCAGTGAAGAATCAGAAGGATTCAAATGTGAGTCAGTAAAAGAACGTTTTGATCCTGGACTTAAAAAATCCAACGGAGGGGGCCGGTCGGTCGGGGAGGTTGATGCTGATCCATGATTGGGAGGCTGCAGCAGCAAAGACCCGGTCACCCCTGAGCTTAAGTTTAGCTGTCAGCCATGTGGTTTCTATACACTTAGAGCAACAGCTGAACTTACAGCGTTGGCATTAAGTCAGACTCAGTGGAGGTGTGATATTTGGTCTGCGATTAAACTGAACATGGACTGTAAAACAGAGCTGGAAGACGGAGCAGAGACACTTTCTTCCTCTCTCTGGATTAAATTAAAATCCCTCGTCCTCGTCTCATGTGCCAAATCGTCACATGAATGTGTGTGTGCACTGGATTATGGGACGTGGTCCGCTCGGGGAAGCTTGGCTGGCTTTCACCTATAGTCAAACAATCATGTTGTAATGTTTGTGCGGCCATGACGCCCTGACCTGCTGTGCCGGCTGAATTCTGGTTAACTCAAACAGTCAGTTCAGCCAATTCACAGAAATGAACTCGATCACAGAGAGAGCTGTTGACTGATGTATCGCCTGTATCATCATCATCATCATCATCATCACCATCATCACTAGGACCAGGCCAAAGCATGGACACCAAACATGAACTGTACTTGTCATCTTATAATAAACTGTGTTTGTAGATGGATCCAAAAATCATTGAGTGTTTAAATTGAATGTAATATTATAGGAATATTGCAGTAGTACTAAATAAGATGCACTAAGCAGGATGCCATGAGGTCAGTTACACAGACAAACAGGAATGTTAGAGCTGTACAGTGATTTTTATGTTATTTTTGTTGGGCATGCCATCAAGTCACACGTGTATTGTCGAGATGATTTATACTTTCTAAGAAATCCCTCCTGTCGGTTTATTTTCCTCTGTGGTGAAACTGGAGTATAAGGACTATGGATCTGTTTACACTCTCACATCTTAACGAGGCATTCTCACATTTCAGATTTCACTGATGGTCACTCAGTTTTCTCCTCCGCGTCTAATATTTAATACTTAATAATTAATCAGGAGGTGAGACGTCTCATTGCTGTCATTACACAGTCTACTACACACAGTGTCTCCTGGGAGAAATCCAGCTCAAACTATCAGACTACATTTGTCTTTGATTGGACCCGGAGATGAATCGATCATGGAGGGCGACATCTTTACTGCTCTGTAGTGTGACTGTCACCATTTTTTCCTAATGATGATATTGATGATTATTGTAGATGACCCGAGTGTGACTTCCCAGCTTCAGGTTTCCCAGCTGCTGTGTAATCAGAGCTGTGGATAGTGACAGCTGGGAGGGAAGAGGCAGCAGGTCAGAAATAACTTCCCTCTCTTGGTCTCTCTCTTGAAGTTTAAAGTGAAGTGCGGCTGAGGAGCTCGGCGTGCGGTAACACCGCCATCACGTGCAGCTTCTATAGACCGGCTCAACAGAACATACAGAACGTGTTCCTGTACTCTGAAATGTACATGTAGATGACATAATGTAAAATCCAAATAAAAAGTTAATTTTGAAATAATTTTGTATCTGCACCAAATTTGTTTACGGTAATTATTATGCCAAAAAGATCACAGTGTTGTAGTCAAGACGACCTAAACTGAAACCAAGTCGTGACAAGGACCAGAGTTTACTGAGAACGAGACAATACCGAAGCTTTGAGGGGTTAAGACCAAGTCAAGACCTAGACCAGACAACATCCTACTTAGGCTAATATTTACCACATCTCTGGGGGTAGGTCCCAGTTGTCTCAGTCAGCGTTGAGTTGCAGGATTTGCAGATAAAACTGATGAAAGTCACGGCTTCTAGCTCCTGTCTCCATCTCCATCATTCACTTTCTTGGAGTGCATGTGTAGGGAGGTGGGCATGGGTAACACGAACACAAATTTGATTTATGAGTCAAGTTATTTGTCACATATGATGATGCACAACTTTTTATTCACCGTAGGCACAGTTCAGACTGTTTCACATGTTCCTCCCCGTCCTGTCCTGAAATATTAATCAGACATTATTACGAAAACTCAGATTGTTGTGTGTTTTATTCCTGCAGTTCAGTGCAATGAGGAGTCACATCTGATCAGAGACTTGTTCAAAAACTACAACAAGAATATCCGCCCGGTGGTTCATCCTGAAGACAAGGTGGAGGTTCAGATCAAGCTGACCCTCACTAACCTCATCTCTCTGGTGAGATAAGTTCACCATCATTCCCACAATCAACACCTACAGCTCAAATATTCACTATTCACTTCTTTATCTACACCTCAGAATGAAAAGGAGGAGACTCTGACGACCAACGTGTGGATTGAGATTGTGAGTTTCCCCTCTCTATGTTACGTTTGCCTGCAGGACTCCTCAGAGTGCTTCTCACTTTTTCACCTCTCAGTTGTGCCGAGTTTTGAATGTCGCTGCTGACCTTTCTCTCAAATGTCATCTACAGCAGTGGTCTGATTATCGCCTTGCCTGGAACACATCAGACTATTATGGCATCGATATTATTCGTGTCCCTTGCAACACTGTGTGGCTTCCTGACATTGTCCTTGAGAACAAGTAAGGCAGTAACAAAGACTTCAGTCCTGCAGTGTCTTTATACTCTTCTTTGTATAATGTCCTCAGCTGTTCTTGTTCTTTATCCTCAATCTCTGCAGCATTGATGGAAACTTTGATGTGGCTTACTACGCCAATGTGTTGATCAGCAAAGATGGTTGGATGTACTGGCTGCCTCCTGCTATCTATCGCAGCACTTGTGCCATCGAGATCACCTATTTCCCGTTTGATTATCAAAACTGCACGCTAGCATTCAGGTGTGGACACTTCTAAATATACTGTATGTACTACATGTTTAGTTTGGTCTGTTTAATATGTGCTTCACCCTCCAAATGGCTTCCCTAGTGATTTACCCCAATTAGATCAAACTTGGCACTGATCTTTACACTCATTGCCCAGCGCAAGTCTCAAGTTACTGTGGTGAGAATCAAGCCAAGTCCCTGTGGTATGTTGAGTAACACAAGTCAAGTCATACTAAATTCTGACGGTCTTTAAAAGTTAAAAGACAGTCGTTGAGTTTTATTTTCAGTGTCATCGTTGTTATCAACAATGAAACCCTTGGTTCCAAATTTTAGTAAACTTGGATCAGCCCTTGCATGATATCCGGTGACTGCCAAGTTTGCGTAAATTACACTTGTCACCCAATCATGTTTCAAAAACAAAACCTAACTTGACCTTTTGAGTCATCTGTCTCAGGTCAAGTCATGTAAACAAAGTCAAAGTCAAGTTTTTAATCAATGTCAGCAACTCCTCAATCTTTACTCAACACTGCTGCCCAGTGCAAAGATTTATCTCAGGGTGTCGAGGTGGATCCTGGATGGAGCAAACTAATTGTGAGGACTACCAGAGGGTAAGGCACACCCTCATAGAGCTTGATTTACATCCAGGTTCTTCTTTTCTAGATCCCAGACGTACAGTGCCAACGAAGTCGATCTCATCTTGGCTGTTGGTGAAACAGGAGAAACTATTGAATGGGTGGACATCGACCCCGAGGCTTTCACAGGTACAGTCCATCCAGATCCAACACCCCTGATATTCAAAACCCAAAATTCACCTCCAGCTAATTGTGGTTTCACCCCTTTAGAGAATGGAGAGTGGGCCATCGTCCATCGTCCAGCCAGGAAGATTATCAACAGGCGGTACTCCGCAGATGACCTTGAGTATCAGGAGATCTCGTTCAATCTGGTCATCCAAAGGAAACCCCTCTTCTACATCATCAACGTCATCCTGCCCTGCTCCCTCATCTCATCACTCGTCGTACTGGCCTACTTCTTACCTGCACAAGGTATGTGTCTAATTCCCTTCAGCTTGTATTGCATGGATTAATACTGCTTTAAATGGGGTGTACTCCTACAGTGGCCATAATATTCGGTGTGGTCCTCTGTCTCCCCTTCACAGCTGGGGGACAAAAGTTGACTGTATCCATCTCTGTCTTGCTGGCTCAGACTGTCTTCCTCTTTCTTATTGCTCAGAAGATCCCTGAGACGTCTCTTTCTGTTCCTCTCATTGGCAAGTAAGTCAGTTTGTGTCGTCTGCTGACCTCTGCTGGTTTCTTTTGTCTTTTGTTTGAGCCTCTTGTCCAACACAGATCTTCTCTAACGTCTTCCTCAGGTACCTGATCTTTGTTATGTGCGTCACAACTCTCATCGCCACAAATCAAATCGTAGTGCTTAACTTCTCCCTGCGCAGCCCCAGCACTCACACCATGTCCCATTCCATCAAACATGTAAGTGCATCATGTGCAGCGTCAATTCAAGACTTATTTAATGTGAACTAACTGCTGGCCCCTTCCTTGTAGTTGTTCCTAGAAATGGTACCTCGCTTCCTTGGCATGTCCCCCCTGGTGGACGACAGCGAGGTGACAACTGAAGTAAACGGGGTGAAGGAGCGGCGGAGGTCCTTCGGCCTCATGCAGAGAGCAGAGGAATATGTACTGAAACAACCTCGCAGTGAGATGATGTTTGACAAACAGAGAGAGAAGCATGGCCTCAGCAAATCCATCGGTAAGACGTCTATGACCCAACAACCTTTTAGTTTTTTTATATAAACATCTGATGTAGTTTTATCTGTTTTATTTGAATGCTTCAGGTCACACTGTTGTCTAACTGTCTCCTTCCTTTCTCAGTGGATAATATCGATGTCAGCAGCACGGCTAACCTCTACAAGAGTTTGGCCCAAGCTGCACCCGAGATCAAGCAATGCGTGGACGCCTGCAACTTCATTGCCGAGAGCACAAGGCAACAAAATGACATCGGATCTGTGAGTGTTGCTTTAAACTTTATCTGCTCAGCCGACAGTCGGTGCTCACATTTCAGTCTATTTATTTATTAGATAGTTTTCCTGTCAAGCAAACTGTTACCGTGGTTATTTAATCACTTTATTTCCAAATACAGGAAATTGAAAGCTGGGTCCTGATCGGGAAGATGATTGACAAGGTGTGCTTCTGGGCTGCCATTCTCCTCTTCATCTTTGGCACAGTTGGGATCTTCCTAACTGGACACTTCAACAGGGCGCCTGAGTTTCCATTTCCCGGGCAGACCAAAAAATATGTCCCGAGTTAAAAAACATAAAACAAAAACCCTTTTTTGCTCTGATGAAACCTCTCCGAGGGTCACTGTGCCTCGTGCTGTCTGCACAGCTGAGCGGTCTTGCTCGTTGAGTTCCAGGCTCAGATTCAGGGTTGTGTTAGCCGGGCTTTAATAAACCTGCGTTCATATTCACAGCTCAGACTTCTTCTTGTGAACACACGTCAGCCAGCTGAGGCTTTTCTTTCAGTTCTCCACCTTAGTTTAAAGTTCTGTTGATGTATGGGTGGATCATGTGATGTTTTAAAGGTCCAGTGTGTCAGATTTAGCCGGCTCTATTGAAAGAATATGGCAAAAATTAAATATAACCTTCATAACTCTGTTTTCACGAGTGTATAATATAAGAATTGTGATGTTTTGTTACCTTAGAATGAGACTTTTATATCTACAGATGCTACGGCTCCTTTTCCATGGATGTTGCTGGCTCTACATAGACCCGTGTGGTTCCTTTACGCATTTTATGACCGCCATAGTTTTTGCTTAAAGGACCAGTTCGTAGGATTTAGTGAAATCCAATGGTGGAGTTGCTGATTGCAACCCCCTTGCATCTCTTTCTTAGCATTAAGAAGAAACTATAGCGGCCACGAAATGTATGAAAAATGTGTGTCGACCACTATGCGTGACAGTGTTGATGCACTTATGGACTCAGAATAGAAAGTGTAAGTCTGACTCTAGATTCACACCTTTCACAGCCACCGTGCCGTCCTTCACACCTGGAAAGGGAGTGTGAGTAAAGGGGGTGGACTTTTAAATCATCATCATACCAGTTATGATTATTATTTGTCTGTTATGTGTTTAAGCAGACTTCAGCTCAACACATTGCCGGTCCTTCATGCGTCAAAGTCTGGATCCGTTTCCCTGCATGTACTATGTCTTATGTGAAGAAACTGTGCACGTCATATGAGCCAGCCAACTCTGAATCAAAGCCTTATTCTTCTTACTTATGACTTATTTATTAGAGCGTCTTGTTAGAGGTAGATGACTCAGAGGGATATTGTCTTGATTCACTGTGCCATGTTTTTTAAAATAAATATTTTATTTTGTGCATTGTGACTTGTTTAATCGATTTATTTCAAAGTGTGAGCTGTGTGAAAGCTCCCGCGTTAGATTAGGAAAATGTTTTAATGTCACACTGTAGTTACTAAACCATACTTAAAGAGACGAAACAATCAGAAAACTGTCATGATAAACACTTTTTCATCATTCACTGATTTTTAAAGACTTGGATCTGCAACCAGATACTTGTATGATGTACTGTATGTGTTTTACCATGATGTTAATGATCTTCTGTCATCAGCCTGCTCAGTGGTGGTTGAACACCTCCATGTGGTGTGAAAATTGTATTACACCAAAGCAGAAAGCTCATTTCCTGCTACAGCATCAGCTGATCCACTCATCGGGGGTGTGATCCTTCCGGATAATTCCGGAAATCTGGCTTTTTCTGACCTGGAAATGAGGGTCTCATAAATCATGCAAACCCACTTGTTTATTTTTAGCGGGGAGGGGCTGAATATTATTAAAATTGATATCATTGTGTCCTTTGGCAATCACACCTATGACTCATCCTTGTCATACTGTTTTGTGTTTGCTGCCATTTTAAATGAGTTAAAGTAAAAGATCTTCTATATTCTCACAAAAGGTTTATTTCTCTCCATTTCTGTTGATGTTTGCACTCGAATATCAGGGTTAGTTCATCAGAGGTGGAGTAGGCCGGGTCATGGTGTCGATATGTCTGAATTATCCACAGTTCCACAATGTGATTATATCACATGTGATATAATCACATTGTGATTGTATCGTAAAGTTCCCAAAGCGAACCAGAAAAACAAATGTTACCATAAAAGGAAATAAAGTGAGAGATCTCAGGAGGGTAAACATGAAAGACCTTCACGTCTGGGTTTGGAATATGAAGAAAGTTCAAAATAAACAAGTTATAACAGAAACATAGCCCGCTCAGAAGAATTAGATGATCATTTTTTATACAGTAAATAGACCTTTCAGAATCAGAATCAGAAATACTTTATCCCAGGGGGAAATTACTATTTACTAAATTACTATCGTGTCCCATACTCTGTCTGAGACTGACAGGTTTTTTAATTTTGATGAAATGTTCTTAAATCTCAAAGGTTCCTTTGTGTCCTCATGAATCGTGTTGATATGTGAGTGTTTGGAGCTGTTTCAGTCAGTGACATGCAAATCACGACAGATTCAGGCCAGTTACTTTGCATATGTGATGACTCCACATGATCCCAGTCTAAACACAGATATCACACATTATTCCTGAATATATGGTCTTATTTAGTGTGTTCGTGATTAAATCGTGAATATACATGTTGTTGATAAGAGATCATATTTTCTTTAAAATAGACACAAAAATTCAACATACCTGAAGTTAGCGAGCTCCGGTGCACACTCATTAACGTTAAAAGCCCGCGAACTCTGTGTCGTATTTTATTTTATTTTTAATTTTTTGTTATTATTCGACGGTTTTTGGTAAGATTAATGTAAATAACAATCTACACAAATATAAATGTTTTTAAGACACATGTTAAATGTGAGTTTTGGTGTTTTTAAGACAAAATATCATCGTCAAACGGTTTAATTTTGATGAAATGTTCTTAAATCTCTAAAACAGACGCAAAGTGAAGTTAGCTAGCTCAGGCGCGAAAAGTACTTCCGGTACACACTCGTTTACAACATTAAAAGCCCGCGAACTGTGCGTCGTATTTTTTTATTTTGCTATTATTCGACGGTTTTCGGTAGAATTCGTGTAAATAACAATCTACGCAAATATAAATGATTTTAAAACACACGTTAAATGTGAGTTTTGGTGTTTTTTAAGACAACATTTCGGTTTAATTTTGAAAAACACGGACCGGAAACGAGCCTCCCGTCAGCAGAACATTCCTGATGGCCGGTCCGGACTTGTCGGTTCTTGTCGGTTCTTGTTGTTTTGGGCTAAAAACGTTAAAAACATTTTTGTCAGTTTGCAGCTCACCTGAGCAGTCTCACCTGTCTTCATATGTGTCTGTCTGCTTTATGTACACATGTGGTTAACACACACACACACACATATATATACACAATAAAATGCGTTAAAAACAGATTAACATATATATAAATATATAAATGAGCTCCCTTCTTGAGACAAAGCTGCCCGTGTCCAGGCTGCTCCCCCCGGCTCTCTTCCTCCATGCTGTCCCGCTGGACACCCCGATGGGAGGGACTAAAGCTTCATCAGCTCCGGGGAACCGATGAACCGTGAACCGACCAACACATGAAGCTCCGCGTTTAATCTGACTCCTCATGTTGTAATCTGTGTGTGTGGATCATCTGAGCCGGGCGGTGTTAAACTCACAGCAGGTATGTTTGTTTCTGCTCGAAACTCGGTCGCATATTTTCTGTCTCCTCTGTGTGTGTGTGTGTGTGTGTGTGTGTGTGTGTGCGCAGATGTGTTAATACCGACATATAACGTGGATAACGTGATTCACGGTGTCCAGGTGACGTTTGTGGCGTAGTTTGGTGCATCCAGGTGTAGTTTGTGGTGTTAAATGTGTCTCTGTAGGAAACAGTGAAATGGGTGGAGACCATCAAACTTGAGAGTTTTGGAACCTCCACCTTGATATCCGCAGTTTTAGTGGAGACAGTTTAAACCCTGACTCCTGCTGGCTCCTGCTGGCTCCTCACGGCTCCTCACGGTTCTGGGTTTTTTAATCAGACTTTGCAGCAAACAGGAAGAAAAGTTTAATTTTAGTGACTGACTCAGCTCTGCTGGTTCAGTCATGGAGGAATGTGTGACACATCCTGTCACTGCATGCAGTCTTTATGTTTCAATAATGCAAACTCCACCCAGAGCAGGCTCTGAAACTTATTCTGAAGGAAAAACATCTGTGTTCTGTTCCAATGAAAGGATCCAGATAGATAGATGCGTTATTGATGCAGAGGGACATGCATGCAAACATACATTAGAATTAAAGTGTTAAGTGTTGAACAGAGAAGTCACCGTGACCTTTGCATGGGAATTTAGATTTGATTTGATTAGATTTATTTAGCACATAATTAATTACATTATCCATAAAAGATAAAACAAACAAGAAAAAGAAAAAAAACCTCAAAAACAAACGAACAGCAAAAGGATATTATGCACAGCGGACATGCAAGGAGGTCCGAAAAAACCCTCAAGGGGCTTGTCAAGAGAACCTCCTTAATTAAAAATGTGCAGGGAAATTAAACATTTGCATATGAATATATGAATATATAATTAATAATCCTTCACAGGATGTCTGGTTGAATTTTGACCAATAAAATCAAGTAATAAAAAGTGCCAATACTACATTTTGAACTCCAGATCTATTTAGAATATATCTGACATTAATACATTCATTATTATTCCTTATGATTTACTGTTTGACCTAAGACACGAACACATAACAACCATAATGATTTAAATAGATATTACTGTTGTGATATAACCATTAGTCACTGTCCTTACTTCCTCCAAATCACTGTCGGCTTCTTCCTCGTAGAAGATCTGATCAGCAGTCTTTCAGCCGCTGACCTCTGAACCTCTGTCACTGTTGCTTGGTAACAGAATACTTGATTACAGCTACAAAGGTCTGGGTGTGACCACTGTCCATACAAAACACACACACACACACACACACACACAGAATATACACTTCCTTGATTTGACCCACACTGCTGGCTCTACAATCCATTTCAATAGAAGCAGATTTGAGCCGGAACAGCCTCGATGTACAAAAAGTTTTAACATTTTAAAACTTTATGTTACTTTAAGTGATCATGTAACATTTACAGGCTCCTCACTCCTGAAACCTGGCACCACCCAGAGCTCCGTCCACAGAGTCATTGACTGTGTTTTTGTCTGTTTTTGGCACCAAAGCTACGAATGAATGTGGCCTGTGAAGTTTAGATTGGCTGTAGATCTCCAACAGGAACCACCTCCCACCCGCTGCACGGTTTCCCATGAGGCTCGCTCACGCTTCCTGCAGCCCTCAGCTGCTCAGCTCGTTTAGAGCCGGGCTTTAAATCTCACATGTCCAGAACCAGAATCCACACACACACAGATTCATGCTCACATGTTGGATGTTGGAGAGGACTCTGGGTGGGTGTAGTGCAGAATTTCACAGGTGGGAGACCAGAGTAAACCTGAATGTTGACAGAGTTTCACTTCATCTGTCGCTTTCTCAGATAATCAATCACGTCAGTCTGGACAAACAGCTGGACGTGAAATCCACGAGCGAGTGAGTGAGTGAGTGAGTGAGTGAGTGAGTGAGTGAGTGAGTTGGTCCACCTTCACAGCAGAAACAAACACGTTTACAGCCTGCTACAAAAACTGTTTGGTCTGGATTTGTGAAAGTTCTTCAGAGCCTGACAGATCACAGATCATCAGCATCGGGGTGTTTGTTTTCTGATATGAAGCAGAAAACTGACAATTTAATTTAAATCATTTGGATCTATTAATTATGTTTTTTAATGTATAGTTATTTAAAATTAAACTCCAGTGAGTTTATTGTTAAATCTTGTGTCATTCTAAAGTTTAAATTACTTCAAGTTAAATAAAAACAAAAACTTTTTGAATGTTCAACGTCTCACCACCACCATCACCATCTTCATTCATTCGCCTTCACACACACACACACACACACACACACACACACTCCTTTGTCCCGTTGCCCTGGAAACGTTCAGTCATTCTACCCGCACACGATACAAAGGGGTTCACAAACACACACACACACACACAGACACACACACACACAGACACACACACTTTTCTCTCACCGATCGCCGGATCCTCGACTTCTCGTATGTCGATGACCTGATCACCAGGTGAACTCACACACACACACACACACACACTGTACTGTGTCAATCAAAGTACTTTTACAACTGATACTACGTCTGCAGCTGCCACGGTTACTACCACAGCTAGTACAAGTACTGCTGCTGTTACTGCTTCATCTGTTGGACTGTGTACTGACTCCTCATGTTTTCTGTGCTGCGAGCATAGACACGATTCATTTATCGGAAACAGAAGCTTCAGTTCGACATTATAAAATACTTTAAATCAGTAGAATTCATTCGTGCTTTAGAAAACAAGTCATGTTATGACAAAACACTGTAATACAGAGATGCAGGACTGACTAAACAGGTCTGTCCACAGCCGACCGTGAAGGTCTGCAGCTCTGCAGCTGAAACAGTTTACTGATATTTCTTATCTGTCGTGGTCAGCTGCTTCACTCTGGCTCTGCATGAAGCAGACTCAACCTGCATGAGGAGATTCATCCAGGTTTCCTCCCCCCTGGGAGAACATGATGTTTGCTTAGTGCTGACACAAACTCTTTCTCGTTGTCTTTGCTTCACAGCAGCGTGATGCCGAGTCCGGAGGATGTGATCGAGCCGGTGGCTCAAAGCTCGACGGCCCAGAACCTGGGCCAGAGGCGCTATATGACCGACCTCCACAATCTGAGTCCAGACGAGATCGACGGCCTCATGTCGAGCAGCGGTGAGGAGAACTTTTATAAACCCGTTAAACTTGAGCTTGTGTGAGCTACATTCATCCATTAAACTGTCGTGTGATGTTCACAGAGGGTCGTCCTTTCCTCGTGGTGCATCATCTTCCTGAAATCAAAGAGGAGGGAATACCTTACTTAATGCCCGGTACTCCGATTACATGCAAAGTGGACAACACGGAGAAATACACGACCCGCTCAAAGGTACGAGTTTTCCATTCATGTGTTTGTTACTTAGACAACAGACGGAAAAACATTTCAACATCCATAAAATCTGATGACACAGTGTCGCTTGAAGTAGTTAAGCTGCTACATGAAACGTTGCCGCTTTTTTGCTGACATGAATACGAGTGTGTACTTTAGTCTTTGTGTGCACAAGACTGCAGTGGAAGCATCTCTGTATGTTTGTGTTCAAAACATGTTAATCTGTACTGTAAAGATAATAAATGAGTTAATCAAACACGTCCGTTAGATGTGGAAGAACTGCTTCTGCCCTCGTTTACTCCTTTTCCATCATGCAGGTTTGCAGTGAAGCGGGTCACCTTAATCGACCCTTTTAAATAAGCGGTTCAGAGATAAAACAGCCCGCTGTGGCTCGGGGTGATGCCCAGAGCAGCAATATCTGAGGACAATGTGACCATAACTGATAAGACGGGGTATAAAAACTTGAATAAATTATCATTTAAACCTCACTGAACTCTGTTCTGTCACTTGATTTTCTCATTGGCTCTCCAGGTTAACGTCGGCACGCTGTACACAGTGAGTCTCACACATGGCCACTTCCACTGGACAGTGAAGAGGAAGTACAAACACTTCCAGGAGCTGCATCGCGACCTTTACAAGCACAAGATGATGCTTCACTTGTTGCCTCTGGGAAGGTCTGTTTGTGTTTGTCTCATGCAAATGAAAGTCTGAGTTGTTGTTGTCAGAATTCAGCGTTTTGAATATTCAAATTTCTCCCGAAGGTTTTCAAAGGAGAGGCAGCAGCTGAGAGCCATGTCGGAGGAAATGCCCAGCCTGCACGGCACAGAGCGGACCAGACGGACCTCCAGCAAAATGGTATCAGACCAACCAAGCAGACACACATATGTGGAATAAACAGGACATGATGTGTGCAAGCCTGAACACTCAAATATTGTCTATATGTTGCCTGACAAATGGTAATAATAATAATGTAAGGGTCCCGTATTTTACACTTTATATCCTTAATGAGATATATTTGTGGTTTTCAGTCTCAGTATAGTTTTTACATATCCCCTCACGCTTCTCTCTGAAGCCCGAGCAAGAACGTGACGTCGAGTTTTCTTTGTTTCATTAATATTCATGTCTCTCTTCTGATTGGCTGACTGTCAAGTCACCTAGACCTGCTTTATAATGGTATGGGACCTTTAATTGACATCATAAACATGAGTTTGTGCCTCTCTGTCTGTTGAAAATTGTAGAAATACCTCGAGGAGTACCTGAATGGTCTGCTGGAGAACGCGTTCTGCAGGAACTATCACGGCATGGTAAAAGCTTTAAAACGACAAGAACACACACGCTCATATAAAAAGTGTATGATGACATTTTCTCATCTGCTTTTCTTCCAGCTGGAGTTCCTCTCCGTCGGCGCTCTCTCCTTCGTCACCGATCTTGGACCCAAAGGCCTGTAAGTAAACATCCTGAGAGGAACTGAGTGGGCTCACGTTGCATGTTAGATCTTTAATGTGTAACATGTGTCTGCTTGTCTTAGGGAGGGACCCATCTTCAAGAGGTCAGGAGGTCATCGGATCCAAGGCCTGAACTGCATCGGTCACCATCAGTTCTGTTTCCGCTGGTCGCGGCGCTGGCTGGTGGTGAAAGATTCCTTCCTGATGTACATGAACCGAGACAACGGCAGGATCAACTTTGTGCTGCTGTTTGACCCAGAGTTCAAGGTGAAGGTGGGCCGAGCGTACACGGACACCAAGTACGGAGTCTGCATCGAGAACTTCACTCGGTAGGTCGGCCGTGTGTTGGTGCTGACGGCTCAGGTGTTCCCATAGATTCTGTTGTGCTGTCGTGATGCATTCATGGTCTGTTTGTGGTGCGTTCAGGAGTCTGATCATCAAATGCAGCAGCTACAGACAGGCTCACTGGTGGAGTCACGAGATCGACCGGCTGTCAGAAAACTGTGACTACCTCAAAGTGCAACGCTTCGAGGGCTTCGCTCCGCCGCGGGAGAACACGCTCACCAAATGGTCAGATGGTCGTCGGCATGGCGTTTACAGCTTCCTGTCTCCAGGTTTCATTCTCATTGGCTAATCTTTTTGAATCGTGGTTGTTGTTGTGTGAAGGTACGTGAACGGAAGTGGCTACTTTGCAGACCTGGCTGATGCCCTGGAACAAGCCAGGGAGGAAATCTTCATCACAGACTGGTGGTAAGTGTGGAGGCTTCATTTACCAAACAAAGGCTTGATATCTGGAATATTCCCGAAACATCGACCGTGTGTTAGTTCACCTGACCTAACAAGCTCGATCTGTACCTCAAAGGTCCATCCATGAATCCATCTTTCCTCTTATCCGGGGTTGGGTGTATCAGGGTGTTCCAGATGTTCTTCTCCTCAGAAATGCATTACAGCTCCTCCTGGAGGATCCCGAGGCGCTCCAAGGGTAGATGGGTTATATAGTCCCTACAGCAGGTTCTTGGTCTGCCCCAGGGTCTCCTGCCCAGATCAGATGTTGAACCACCTCAGCTGGTTCCTTTTGACAAAAAGAATTTCATTTCGTCCACTTGTATCCGCGATCTCATTCTTTCCGTCTCTACCTAAAGCTCATGGCCATAGGTGAGACAATTATCTGGTGCAGTACTGCAGACGCGACACCGACCCACCAGTTCATCACGCCTCCATTTTCCCATCACTCGTAAACAAGACTCTGTGGATACTCGAGCTCTTTGCTTGGGGCGGCAGCTGTGTGTGTTTCTAATGAGGATCCCGTCAGAACAGATGCTGATTGTTGCGTCTTTCTCTCAGGCTCAGCCCTGAAGTGTTCCTGAAGAGGCCGGCTACAGATAACTACTGGCGCCTGGACGAGATCCTGAAGCGCAAAGCGGTAACGTCTCCCTCCTTCGTCTTCTTCGCTTCATTATCTGCGCCGATTGTTTTGCCTCTCTTTGAACGTCTCCTTCATGTCCTGCAGGAACAAGGAGTCAAAGTGTGTGTCCTGCTGTACAAAGAAGTGGGGATGGCACTTGGCATCAATAGCGAGCACAGCAAGAGGACTCTCATGAATATGCACCCAAACATCAAGGTCTGTCACATCCCCTCATCACCTCATGTACAATCAGCAGAGGCTTCATGTTTTAACACTGTGACCCCTTTATGTCCGTCAGGTGATGCGACACCCTGACCACGTGTCGTCTGTGGTGCTGATGTGGGCTCACCATGAAAAGATTGTAGCCATTGACCAAACGGTGGCCTTCGTTGGGGGCATTGACCTCGCGTTTGGGAGGTGGGATGACAGCGAGTATCGGTTAACCGATCTGGGTTTGGCGAGGACCAGCGGTGTAACCGAGGAGGAGCGCAAAGGAGACACAGTGGTAAGAACGTGATGAAGCACTCGCTTTGGGTCACACTCCCCTTCAGGCGCTAACGTATGTTTCTGTTCACCAGGATAACGGCGTGGCTGATGGTCCAAAACCATCAGAACCAGATAAGCAAACAGAGCTGGACCCCGAAGATCTGACCGGAAACACGAAACTGTGGCTCGGCAAAGACTACAGCAACTTTATCAAGAGGGACTGGGTCCAACTGGACCGACCGTTTGAAGGTATACTATCGAAATCTGCTTCAGTGTCTCACGCACAGACGTGCAGAGGTTCAGCACACGGAGCTCAAAGGATTGCTTTTCATATTTTTTCAGATAACATCGACCGTACTCAAGTTCCTCGCATCCCGTGGCGTGATCTGTCTGCAGGCCTTCACGGCCACGCTGCCAGGGATGTGGCGCGCCACTTCATCCAACGCTGGAACTTCAGCAAGGTCAGACTCAAAGCTTCGTTAGCATAATCAGATTTACAAACGAGTTTACAGACACGACTAACGGGAAGGTCTTTTGTTCTCTGTCTCCTGTAGATCTTCAAAAACAAGTACAAGGACGAGTTCTTCCCTTATCTTCTCCCCAAGTCTCACTGCACCGCTGACTCCCTCCCGTTCACTGTGCCAGGCTCCAAGAAGGCCAAAGTGCAGGTATTTACAGCCAATCATCATCCAGGTCCCCAGCAGCCAATCATCATCCAGGTCCCCAGCAGCAGCTGATCTCACTGCCTAGTCCAGCAGCAGTCAGCCCAGCTCGGCGTCTGTCTTTCAGCCTTTTATTTCACCAAGCTCTCACCAACCACTAAAAGTCAGGGACATCAGAGGGAAAACCAGAAAACATTTTCTTCATAAAATATGATCTTTTCTCTTCTTAGCTTCCTCCGTCAGCGTCCTCTTCACTCTCTTCTCCTCTGCCATCACGTCCATAGAAGCTGCTGAGCCTGGTTACCTCCTCTTCTTCTTCCTGGTAGTCCATAACGCCTGTTGGTACAAACACTCAGTTCGTCAGCTTGGCGGTGAGCTCAGAGCGACGGGTACCCGTACGCCAAGCTGACGGACTGAGCTAACAGCAGCTAACAGCAGCTAACATGAGCTAACAGCAGCTAACATGAGCTAACATGAGCTAACAGCAGCTACCAACTGAGCTAACATGAGCTAATAGCAGCTAACAAACTGAGTTAACATGAGCTAACAGCAGCTAACAGACTGAGCTAACATGAGCTAACAGCAGCTACAGCTGTCAGCAGTTTACTTCACTGTCCATCATAAACTCTGTAAATCACAGAGAGTTGAGGCGGAGCAGCCGGAGGACATCAGAGGGAAAACCAGAAAACATTTCCTCCATAAAATATGATCCAGTTTCACCAGAATCAGTGAAATAGTTGCTGCTGTGTGACTTAGTGCCGTAAAGCGTTACGTACTTCTCAAAGTTACACAGTGTGAGAACAGACGTAGAATCACAGAGTCACCGTTCACCTGAAGCGTGGCGCTGTCAGGTGCAGTTACTCGGTGATGGAGTGATTTTCCCACATGATGCTGGAGCTCTCTCTCTGGTCACCGTGGGTGGCAGCTCTGCCAGAGAACAGTGAACAGTTGTGAAACAACACCAGAGCAAAGAAGATCATCCGTTTACACACACGAGGACAGAAAACCCTCACAGAGTTTATGCATCTTCTATCAAATTAAAAGCCATTTATCTGCATCTGTGTTAACTCAGAGAAACCAGTGACGCGTACTGACTGTAACCAAACAGAGAGAAGCCGATCAAAGCCTCGTACTGGGTGCAGCTCTGTGTTTTACATTGTGTGACAGCATGTGAGCGCGAACAGGAAATCAGATGGATTTCAACAAAGAGTCTCTGTTCTGGCTGCTGAAGTATTCAGAGTATTCTTTACGATGGCAGATGGTGGAACGAGCGCAAAGCCTTCACTTCCAACATGTTGATCCTGTTTAGTAAAGCCAGAGAAAACAAACACTCTGCCAGCGACGAGCAGGGACGACCACGGGAAGGCTTCATGGGAAATGAGGTCCATCCTCATTCAGCGTCAGTTTCTATGCTTTGTAAAGCGTTCAGGCGGTGCATGTTGGGTAACAATAGCTGGGTGGATTCTCTGTATTCTGTAGCAGGCGGTGGCCTGTAACCTGAACCCTGCTCGTCAGGTGTTGTTGATCCCATATTCAGGTTTCAGGGACACATGTCGGAGCTCACAGAGTTCCTGTAGTTGGAGTCAAAGTTAATGCAAACGTGACGTCAGCGGCTTCAGGATCCAGAACGCAAAGAGTTTATGACTCTATAAATAAAGTGGATTGATTGTTTATCTTATTAGTCTATCCCAGCACCATGCGCTCATCACAGGGCACATAGAGACACAAAGACAGTTCAGAGTCCGGTTCAGGTTCTTGTTCAGGTTCTTGTGTTTGGACTGTGGGTGAAACGATGAAACGTGATTTATATTTCCAGGTGCTGCGCTCGGCTGATCGTTGGTCTACAGGAACCTGCGAGAGCTCCATCCTCAACGCCTACATCCACATCATCGAGAACAGTGAGCACTTCATCTACATCGAGGTAACGCTGTGTTTTATCTGTCGCTGGAACCGAACACCTACAAATCCTTCAGTTAAACTGCAGTAAACGTCGGCTCAGTTTTATTCCTGATGTTTCAGCACGTGGCTCTTACTTACTCGCGCTCCATTTGACACATTTCACTGAGCGACTCTGAGTGAGTCGGGAGGTTTTCCTGAGGCTGAGTGCAGCCACAGCTCGGCCTCCTCACTGCCAGCTACCTGCCTGTCTCAGCCCTCACCTCATACCGAGCCGCCATCTGCCTCCTCTCTGCCCTCAGAACCAGTTCTTCATCAGCTGCGCCGACGGGAAGAACATCAACAACAAGATCGGCGATGCGATCGTGGATCGGATCTTGCGTGCTCACAGGTCAGATTTAAGTGACTCAAACACGTGACAGGAAGCAGCACACGTCATGATTCTTTAGTTTCAACATGTCATGTGCGTCTCGCTGCAGAGAGAAGAAGAAGTACAGGGTGTACGTGGTGATTCCTCTGCTTCCTGGATTTGAGGGTGACCTCAGCACCGGAGGTGGAAACGCCATCCAAGCTATTCTGCACTTCACCTACAGGTGAGAGTCTCCTCCTCCTGTTACCTGAGACCAGGACACAACCCGTGAACTTTCACCTGGCTCATGCAGATCTATGGTGCTGAAATGATCACATGTTCTCAACACCTTTTCATACACATGTCTCTTGTTTGTTCGATGCATGGAGGTAATATAGTCCCAACACATCTGTATATTTATGCATCAGTGCAAACGTTCAGAAACCTCGAGCAGAACCTGGATCACGGTGTACGAAGGAGTTGAATGTCTGCTTCATCCTTTTTATGATTTATTGTCGTTCTATTGTCCTCCTGCATTAATGACTTCATTTACTGGCTTCTTAAAGGACCGTGTGTCGAGGAGAGCACGCCATCCTGTCACGACTCGGTGAAAGTGAGTTCCTCCTGCTTCCTGTCCAACATGTCTGTCCTTCTTTGTCCTCGTGTTGTCCTTTAGTCTGAAGCTGCTGGTGCTTGGTATCTGTCCACCAGCATCTTGTCATGCTTCACATTCATACGTCTGTCTGAGTGTCTGAATACAGCGTCACTGTGTTTTTACTGAACTGGATAATGTGCTTCTGGTCGCCTCTCCAGTTGAGGACCAGTGGACAGAGTACATCACACTGTGCGGCCTGCGAACGCACTCCCAGCTCTCCGACACGCTCGTCACGGAGCTCATCTACGTTCACAGCAAGGCCATCATCGCCGATGACCGCTGCTATCTGATTGGTGAGTCATCGTGGTTAAACTATGTCCACCAAACTGAGACTGACTGAAATATTTTCATGTGTTTTAATGAAGACACATTATAACCTGTGTCAAACTAAAGATCTGCAAGGGAACAAATTTATGGACATGTATTTGTAAAAATGAATAATTAAGATCAAGACGTATAAATCAATATTAATAAGCTCTTTGAGCTGCAGCAGCACAGAGGCTCGGGGATAGAAAGATCAAGTAATGAATATAAAAATATTAACGATATTATTCTGTCGTTGATTTTAAGGTTTGTTTATCGAGCTACATGTTCTGCTGCACGTACAGTAGATTTCATTCTTCCAGCATCGCTGCGTGTCATTTTATCTCCCTGGTATCAGCCTCAGTGTTGACTGTTCGCTCTGCGTCACTGCTCGTAACGTTGAAGGTGTTCAACCTGCAAAACAAACAGTGACCTCGACTGTTAGTGCCAGATTAGCCTGTGAAGGACTGAACTGCCTCTTTTTAGATCTCATTTAGAAATGAATAAACATCTGAAAAGTTTTAGGAGTCAAAGTGTTGTCGTTTAAGTTGTTCTAAATAATCAGTTTGAATTTGGTGCAGCTGCTTTCATGGAAACTTTCCAGAAACTTTCATGTTAAACCAGGTTCAAGCTTAAATCCAAAGACTTAAAGGTCCAGTGTCAGATTTAAAATAGTATGCACGACTCTGTTTTCATTCGTGTACAATCACTAATGAAAAGTCTTGTTTTGTTTCAGAATGAGACTTTTACACGTGCAGACAGTCCGCCATGTTGAGCCGCCATGTTTCTACAGTAGCCTAAACACTGGCTCTGTATGGGGCGTTTTGCATTCCTCACATTTCTGATGGCCTCTGTAGTTTCTCCACATCTGAGAGCGGGGCGGTTCTACAGGCCTGTGATCGGTCTGCTCTGAGAAACACACTGACACATATTTATATCTCATATATATACATACTGTATATCATATAGAGTCAGTACGTTCAGTATGAACTCAGATTCAGAGCACTGAATGCAGTGAAGTACAGACAGCCTGACATTCAGCATTCCTCCTGAATCATCATTTCACCGAATGACGCCACATCACTGTCTGTTCCAGGATCAGCCAACATCAATGAGCGCAGCATGCTGGGTAACCGCGACAGCGAGGTGGCGGTGTTTGTGGAAGACGAGGAGCGCGTCCCGTCCGTCATGGGCGGGGAGGAGTACGAGGCGGGGCCGCTCACGCTGGCTCTGCGTAAAGAGTGTTTCAGGTCAGTGATGGAGTGACACGTCTTTGTTTCAGGAGATGAAGGACAAGAAACGACTAAATATGCTAATTAAGGGGGCGGTCCTAATTCAATCTGATACAGGATTGGTTAGTCGGAGGATCCCGTGCCACAAATTAGACGATTCTAACGATTCATCTAGACACAAGCCAGCTGAAACTTAGTCTCTGAGACGTCCCCACAGACTGTCTAAAACCTGGACGTAGTCTCTGTAACGTCCTACAGACTGTCTAAAACCTGGACGTAGTCTCCGTGACGTCCCCGCAGACTGTCTAAAACCTGGACGTAGTCTCTGTGACGTCCCCGCAGACTGTCTAAAACCTGGACATAGTCTCTGTGACGTCCCCGCAGACTGTCTAAAACCTGGATGTAGTCTCTGTGACGTCCCCACAGACTGTCTAAAACCTGGATGTAGTCTCTGTGACGTCCCCGCAGACCTGGACGTAGTCTCAGTAAAAATAGCAACAATCATAACAACATGACAAACGTCTTTTGTTACTTTCAGCGTTCTCGTCGGAGCTTCTTCAGACCCGAGCATCAACATCGATGATCCAATCAGCGACGAGTTCTTCTTCTTGACCTGGAACGAAGCTGCTAAAATGAACATCGCCATTTATGACAAGGTATGACCACGGCCGTCCCCACGTGTTCCTCCCTGTGTGCAGCTTCAGTGTCCTCACCTCTCCCTGGCTTCTCGCAGGTCTTCAAATGTCTTCCCTACAACTCTGTCCACAACATGCAAGACGTGAAGGGGTACACCAGCCAGGAGCGCCTCTGTGACATGGACCCCGAGCAGGCCAAAGAGGAGCTGAAGGCTGTCCGAGGCCTGCTGGTCCACTTCCCCCTGAAGTTCCTGTGTGAGGAGAACCTGCTGCCTCCGCTCAACACTAAGGAAGGCATAGCACCCATGGAGCTGTGGACATAACCACAGATCACTGTGTAACGTTCACCACTATACACTAGTATATAACACACTAAAGTAGAACGAGCACTAACACTGACTCACACGGTGAGCACATCTATCTGTTAACCACTGATGTTTCCTTATTAACTGTGAGACGAACATAACCACTGAAACGTAGAGTCTGCTGAACCTGTGTGTGCAAAACAAAATGAATGTCTGAGTCAGGAGCAGGATGGAGAGGCTGTACTGGAAATGGAGCATCTCACATGATCTGGGAACATAGTGTACAGTTATTGGTGCAAGGCTTTTTGGGTGGGTGGGTGGCTCTCTCTCTCTCTCTCTCTCTCTCTCTCTCTCTCTCTCTCTCTCTTCCTCTGAGGCTTCACCTCTCACTGCAGTGCCAGCAAATCTGTCAGAACATTTGTGGTTGTTATGGTGACGGATATAAAGAGATGACTGGATCGAGGCTGAAATAAAAGAGTCGAATGGGGGACAGAGAAGGGAGAGGACTGATAAGAGGAAGGAACTCACTGAATCAGGATGACGCTGGGAAATGGAAGGTGATCTGTCGACTGACGCAAAGTCATTTTTAATCGGTTTTTTTTTGGTGTGGGGGGTAAATGATCAGAAAGGAAGGGAGGGTGTGATAATTAAAGGGTGTTAGGTTGATTTACTGTTAATTGTTGCCTCTTTATCTTCTTCTTTTTTAAGTCACCATGACAACCAAGTGAATTATTATTTCAGCGTGTTGTCAGAGAACACATTCCTCTGTCCACTCGGCTTTGCTGCCTGAACGCAGAGACTGCCTGACCATTGATCAGCTGTTTTCCATGTGGGCTCCACAAGTGCCATAAAATATGTCTTTCATATCTACCTTTGATATTAATTCAGGTGCATTATATTTAGCCATAACACTGTAGCTGAGTAGAAACATAATGTGGCTTTTAATTCGTATATATAGTCATATTTTTAACGTTAAGCTGCAGATCTCTTAAAATCTGCTCAGTGATCCAATCTGTTGTCAAACATGTAGCATCCGTGGCAGCTACTGATTTGGAAATATCATGTAATAACTCATAACCATATCCCTTGTGTAGAAAAACAGGAGTTGGGTTACTGTTGCGCAGTAATAAAATATGATAAGCATGCCTCTGTAGCTGTGAGGCAAAGGGAGTTTGACCAAGGTGAGGACGGGAATACGGAAGCTCTGAAACCTGAGAGTGAACAAAAGAAAAGATCTGTGTCATGACAACAGTGGGATGTTCTGAGCCTTCAGGTGTTTCTTATCAGACTCAAAACCAAAACCTGCCCCATGTTTGAAACAGGCCTGCCTGTCAACAGATGACTCAGACCTGACGTGCAGTAATCTGAAAGAGTTGAACCTTGTTCTTCAGAAGCTAACACTCCTGAGGTGGTTTCACTGCAGACTTCTTCTTCTTCTGTGAGTGTGACAGGCGTCCCAGGAGAACGGCGTCTCGCTCTACATGAAGCACCTTTCACAGAGGAGCCAGTAAAACCATCTGTGTTTAGAAAGTGTTCACACTTTCCTTTGGAAGGCTTTTAAACGCCTCTCTGAGCCTTTGCACACTTAGACGCTGAGTATTTGCTTTCTTATAGCACAAACGGCCACGGCCACGCCTTGAATCACGTTCTGCAGAGACGTGATCTTACACAGTTTGTTTTATTGGCCTAACAACACATTTTATCTATACTGTATCTTACTAATATATATTTTTTTACTGTCTTTTGTGGAAACTTTTGTGGGCTCTGTAGATGTAGGTCAGTACCTTAAAGTTGATCATGTATAAGTTACTAACACTGATGATAAATATTCCTACTGTTATGAACTTTCAGTCACTTTTATTGTTTCCTCAATAAACTTGTTTTTTATGGAGTTTACTTACTTTAAAAATATGCATGTTACTCAAAACTAAACGTCCCATGTACCTTTTTTTTAAATATGAGAATATACAGTATACAATATTTGTACTTTTGATGAATGTAGGTAAGAGAGTTTAACATTAAATATGATTATAAGGAAACATTTTATGTAACCACATGTTTATTTTTACATAGAGAATCATGACAAATGTGGACAGAAACCCACTGATTTTATATCTCATTTTATATCCTTTGCTGTCTGTATATTCCTGGATGAAATCATGTTTTCATAGATCACAGATCAAACATGTTTTAACGCTGAAATGTTCAATAAAACACTAATGCAATCCTCTGGGTTATTGCCACATGATAGCGTCAGTTATTTATGACATGACAGACGGGATTGTGAATCATCCACATGCATTATGATGTGCAGGAGATAAGGTAAGGCGGCAGGCCTTAACGGAGAAATAACTCCAGCCATAATAAAGCTGATGGGGAGGCAGATAGAGCAAGAACAGGAAAGACTGGGCTGTGAGGTGAGATCACTGTTTGTTAGGGTTAAAGAGTGTTTCATGTGTGTTAGTTTACAGCTGTGAAATCCACAGCAAGGTACCCTGTGCCCAGAAAATGTAGTTACTTGTCAACAGCTGCCTGTTAGTTCCTGTGATTTTATTTACAGTACTGTATGTTACTTGCCAACAGCTGCCCGTTAGTTACTGTGATTTTATTTACAATAAGTTACTTGCCAACAGCTGCCAGTTAGTTACTGTGATTTTATTTACAGTAGATTACTTGTCAACAGCTGCCCGCTAGTTACTGTGATTTTATTTACAGTAAGTTACTTGCCAACAGCTGCCAGTTAGTTACTGTGATTTTATTTACAGTAGATTACTTGCCAACAGCTGTCTGTTAGTTACTGTGATTTTATTTACAGTAGATTACTTGTCAACAGCTGCCCGTTAGTTACTGTGATTTTATTTACAGTAGGTTACTTGTCAACAGCTGCCCGTTAGTTACTGTGATTTTTTTTACAGTAAGTTATTTGCCAACAGCTGCCCGTTAGTTACTGTGATTTTATTTACAGTAGGTTACTTGTCAACAGCTGCCCGTTAGTTACTGTGATTTTATTTACAGTAGGTTACTTGTCAACAGCTGCCCGTTAGTTACTGTGATTTTATTTACAGTAGGTTACTTGTCAACAGCTGCCCGTTAGTTACTGTGATTTTATTTACAGTAGGTTACTTGTCAACAGCTGCCCGTTAGTTACTGTGATTTTATTTACAGTAGGTTACTTGTCAACAGCTGCCTGTTAGTTACAGCTCTGAGGGCATGTCAGCACATGACCTCAGAGCTGCACACACACTTTTTTTATATATTTTTCCAGGTAATTTGTCCCTGATGAAGCACCGTAGCCATCCAAAAAGGCGAAAACACTTGAGGAGCGTTGCGTGCGAGGGAGAGAGAGAGAGAGAGAGAGAGAGAGAGAGACAGAGAGAGAGAGAGAGAGAGAGACAGAGAGAGAGAGAGAGACAGAGAGAGAGAGAAGGAGGGAGGACTCTCGGAAGCAAAACATGGCGTAACAGCAGCTCTGTTTGAAGCTCCTCCGTGTTTTCGGATTTGAAGCGTTTAAAAACTTTAAATAAGTCTCGCGCCGCGCTCGGTGTTCGGTGTAACGGCTGGTGACGGTGACGGTGACGGTGTTGAGGACAGAGCCCGCCTGTGTGCTCCGGTTCCCCCGGTCAGGCTGCAGTTTGTCGGGCTGTCAGCGCAGAATGAACAAAGTTTAATCTGGAAACTTTAGCTTTAGCTGCTAGCTGTGTTTAGCTCGGAGCTCGCGCAGAGCTAACTCTGACGTTCGGGTGCTCGCGCGCACCTGACTCGGCGGCGCTCGGCTTTTCCCGGAGCCTCGGCGGAAACACACGAAGACACAAAGTCGTGTTAACAAGTTTGACAACTGCCGCCAAACGACGCCATCGTTCCCGTCGTGCGTTAATCAGCTGCGGGAGGGACGTGCGTGAGTCTGAGGCGGGAGGTGACAGCCTGACAGGCGGGTCGGAGGTTCTGCTGCGGTGCGGACGGACCCGGACGCCATCACATCTCACACACACACACACACACACACACACACACACACAGAGACAGACAGACGCTGCGTTCTCCTTTAAAAAAAAAAATCTGCGTTTGTTTGAACCGCAAATGTGATTTTAACGCTTCTTCATCTGCGTGATCGGGACTGTTATTTCTCGATCGTTCGCCGGCGGCTCGCCCGGATCATGACCGCAGCAAGGTGTCCAGCACCGGAGCTGCATCGCGTCGACAGGCTGCCAGTCGGTTGAACGGTGGCCCCGGCTAACGGTGACGTTACCAGCTCTGCCGTGTTTACGTGAAGTTACCGGATTCATATCAGCGAGAGATCTGCGGTGAATCCACCGCACGGCCCCGGCTGGGTGCGTCTGTCTGCGTGTTGACAGCTTCCAGCTGCTAGCTGTATTTACACACACACACACACACACACACACACACACACAGTGTGTGTTATCACAGGCTAACTTTAAGTTCGTGCAGCCATGTCTGAAAACGCCCCCACACGAAGCCTGGACGACATCGACCTCGCAGCTCTGAGGGTGAGTGACTGTTGTTGTTACTGTTCATGATGTCAGATGTTATGTCATGACACAAGCACGACCACCTCACACACCTCACACACCTCACACCAACACACACCAGCTCACACCAACACACACCACCTCACACCAACACACACCAGCACACACCACCTCACACCACCTCACACCAACACACACCAACACACACCAACACACACCAACACACACCACCTCACTGAAGCTCTCCATCATCCATCCATCATCATCCTCGGCCTGCTGTCTCTACAGGCAGCTGCTGTCATCTTATTTATTTATTTAATTCTGCAGACTTTAAATGTTAATTACATAATTATTTATTTATTTAATTCTGCAGACTTTAAATGTTAATTACATAAAAATCCTGATAGCAGCCCATCAGGCTGATGCACAGGTTGTGTATTGTTGTTGCACGGTGGATTATATATTTCTATCTTTGTGTTTTCGAGCACTGAAAACAAACCTGCTCCTCTCCAGCCTCTGCTGTGTGCCTCCATCTCACGGGCAGGTGTCAGAGATATCTCATATTTCTGCAGACTCGTATTAGCATCATAAAGAAATGTTTAATGCATTCAGTCACTGTGTTTGTCTTGAATAGATTACAGCCTCTTAACCAGAACCACGGCCTCTCTCTCTCTGTGTGGATCTGGAAGCATTAAGACTCTAATGTAAGAGCTGAGGATGTGAGGTCCTGAATCACAGCGCCGTTGGAGATAAAAACATATTGCCAAGAGTGTGTGTGTGTGTGTGTGTGTGTGTGTGTGTGTGTGTGGCAGCTCGTTGGTGGAGCTCCATCACATTTCTGAGGCTCTGCAGGAGATCAGAGGTGGTTCATGCGAGTCCTGGTTTGTTGGCTCGTGTCCCTCCTTCCTCTGAGTCACCTGAGAGTCTCGTCTCCTTCGGTCAGTTATTTATATGAAATGACAACCGGTTACTGTCTGAGTTTATCTTCAGTGCAGCTGATTGGACGATAACTTGGAGTAACGTTAGAACAGTTCTCGTATACTTTCTATGACGACATGGCCTCTGCAGCTTGTAAACAAACTAAACTTCCCGTCACACTCAGAGTTTCTCTAACAAATCTTTTTATTTCACATATTTAAAGTGTGTTTACCTACTAGCAGTCTTTGTTGGTGCATTGCAGCAGATTCTGGGTGTTACCGCCACCTGTTGATCGGTGCAATAGTGTGAAACTATTGGCAGGACTGTGTGAGGCGTCGCACAGGTGTGTGTGCTCGCCACAGCTCGACCCGTGTACGGTAGGGCTGCCGCGATTAGTCGATTAGTCACGATTATGTCGACGAACAAAATCGTCGACAACTAATTTAGTTAACTTAGTTAAAAATGCAACTAATTTAGTCGTCGACGTCTCTCGAAACTGCGGCTGCAGCTTCCACTGCCGCGCAGTCTGCCCGGGGGATTCAACTCGGTGGGCCAGGGACGGCCGCACGGTGCGGGACGATCCCCTCGTGGGACCTCTCCCCGGCGCTGGCTGGCCTCCGCTGGGCGCATTTCCTCCGCGGCGGCTCTGGGTCGGCATGGAAAGACTCGGGGGCGAAGGTGGCTCACGGCTCTGTCCACGAGCTTAACAGCACCCGCCCACTCGCCCCTCTCCAGCAGTCAATTTACGTATGATCCGATTAATCGACTAATCGAAAAAATAATCGGTGATTAGTCGACTATCAAAATAATTGTTTGTGGCAGCCCTAATGTACGGTTCTGGAAACCGAAGGTGATACTACAGGAGATAAGTTCACCGACCGGTCTAAACAAATAAAAAACAAACAAATAAATAATTTAGGTTAAATATTCTTGAGCATGTTAAATAATTTCACATATTTACATCGTAAACAGCGTCCCAGCTCAGAGTGAAAGGACGTTAAAGTGGCTCAATCACAGCGTTACATACCGACACAGATCACTTTATTCCACCGCCTGCACTAATCAGAAATGATGACGAGGTCACGCTTTGACCTCTGTGGTCGTTTTGAAGCCGATGAACGAGGAATATTCAGTTTAGTCTGGCTGCTCGCTGTGTTTGGCATAAATCTATTTAAATAAGTGAGGAAACGTTGCACGTTGGATATGAAATGGTTGTCAGCATGTCGTGATTATAAATTGACGATGTCATCGTGTAAAACGACTTCTAAAAGATGAAGTGTTACATCCAGATGTTTGTGTTCGGGCTCATAATGGAAACATAATCCAACAACGTCCGTGCTGACGAGCTGATGACTGATTAATCTGTGTAAACATAAAGCTTGATTACTTATGAAGAGACTGGAGTCCTTTAAAAACCCTCGAGCATTGTTCTCTGATGATATTCGGGGACGTGATTTGGAGGATTGCTGCAGCTGTGTAACCACAGATACAGAAACACTTCCTGTGTCAGGAAACGTGCGGTCGGCTTCCCCGCCGACTTCTTGTTACAGCTCGGACCTGGTTGAAGTGACAGACGGGCTGGACGTCGCTCTGCTCCCCTGAGCTCCTCTAATATATCGAGTTTACACATTACCATGGCAGCATGGTGTCCACTCGAGCTGCCGATCTCAGCCGGCTGCCTGCTGTACCCTTCCCCTTTCTATCACTTCATTCCTCTCATCCCGCTCTCGGCGCTGGACGTGGGTGAAGCTGCCGTCGCTGCCTCTCCACCCACCCACCCGCTCCATCATCACATTATTCTCTGGCCTCCCACTTGACGTCACGCTCCTCCCCCCTCCTCTTCTCCTCTTTGAGTCCTCGTATGTAACAGGCTTCAGAATCTGTTGCTGTGTTTATGTCGTCATGTGAGATATGTACGAAGTGTTTCACTGTGTACACTGAATGTTCCTGGAGTGTTTCCGTCTTTGTTGAAGGCTCAGAACGATCATTGGAAACAGATGAAAGCAGGATAGGTCGCGCTGTACGTTCTTACCGCCCACACATCTTCTTAAAGCCATATTGAAATCGCATGAAAGTGGAACTGCTTGTCATTTTCCCTTGTCTCTTCAGAGGGAGGAGGGGGGGGTATAATTAAGTCAAAGCAACCCACTCATTATTAGTGAAAGTGAATCAGACCAGGAAGAGGCCACGAGTCCTGTCAGTGCTGTCAGGATTCATCTGTGTGCTGCGAATCTGATCTGCTATCAATATCTGTGTGTGTGTGTGTGTGTGTGTGTGTGTGTGTGTGTGTGTGTAATACTGGATTTAAATGTGCTTCAGTGTTTTATGTTGGATTTCTATCTGCTGAGGCCTTTTTGTGTTTATATGCGACAGCACAGAGAAATGATTCATTATGTAAGAGCTGATGTTTGTTGTGATTTGATGCCTCCAGTTTCAGAGAGTATTTACTCTGATTACATCAGAAACTAGCGAGTCGACAACTTTACTAACAGCCAATCATCATCCAGGAGCCCAAAGTTACATAGTGTGAGAACTAGGGATGGGAATTGATCAGATTTTTACGATTCGATTCCATGATCGATTCTGCTTGACGATTTGATTCTTTATCGGTTCTCATTTGGGGGAAAAAAGGAGAACAAACAGTTTGATTAGCATCAACTTTGTTTACCAACAGCGAGGTCAGCAGAGGCCACAGCCTGGATAATAGTAACGATGTGTAACTACCTTCCGTAGTAACCACAGAGGTGGTCATAGTCTGGCTGCTGCTGCTGCTGCTAGGTTGAGATTCATCTCCAGTCTGAAGCGTGTCAAAAACACGACATTCATTTAAAAATATTGCATGTTGTGTGCGCAAATGTTTCTGCATGTTCGTCGTGTTCCCTCCCGACGCTGTTATCTCCACTTTGCAATGATTGCAAGTCGCCCTGTTGACGTCTGTTTTGGTGAAATGCAGCCAAACTTTGGAGCGTTTGAACCGAGTGGGTGCCATTGTTACTACTGATTGCACTGCATGTGAGAAACTTGAGGAAGTTACGTGACGTGATTTGTCGTGCTTGCTGGAATCGAGCGTCCGTAACTTCTTGCGTAAGTTACGCGACGTAATTCGTGCTTTCTGGAATCAATAAGAGAATCGTTGGATAAACTGCCAAACGATTCCATGGGATTGAAACACACGGAACCAGTTCTCAA
>NC_040032.1:8940968-8970606 GCF_000972845.2 Larimichthys crocea
GAGGTCCTCGGCGGAAACACACGAAAGACACAACAGTCGTGTTAACAAGTTGACAACTGCCGCCAAACGACCCATCGTTCCTGTCGTGCGTTATCAGCTGCGTGAGGGACGTGCGTGAGTCTGAGGCGGAGGTGACAGCCTGACAGGCGGGTCGGAGGTTCTGCTGCGGTGCGGACGGACCCGGACGCCCATACACATCTCCCACACACCACACACACACACAGAGAGGACAGACGCTGCGTTCTCCTTTAAAAAAAATAATCTGCGTTTGTTTGAACCGCAAATTGATTTTAACGCTTCTTCATCTGCGTGATCGGGACTGTTATTTCTCGATCGTTCGCCGGCGGCTCGCCCGGATCATGACCGCAGCAAGGTGTCCAGCACCGGAGCTGCATCGCGTCGACAGGCTGCCAGTCGGTTGAACGGTGGCCCGGCTAACGGTGACGTTACCAGCTCTGCCGTGTTACGTGAAGTTACCGGTTCATATCAGCGAGAGATCTGCGGTGAATCCACCGCACGCCCCGGCTGGGTGCGTCTGTCTGCGTGTTGACAGCTTCCAGCTGCTGCTGATTATTTACACACACCAACCAACACCAACACACACACACACACACACACCGTGTGTGTTATCACAGGCTAACTTAAAGTTCGTGCAGCCATGTCTGAAAACGCCCCACCGAAGCCTGGACGACCATCGACCTCGCAGCTCTGAGGGTGAGTGACTGTTGTTGTTACTGTTCATGATGTCAGATTATGGTCATGACACAAGCACGACCACCTCACACCAACACCACACACCAACACACACCAACACACACCCACCACCAAACACCACACACAACCACCCTCACACCAGCTCACACCAGCTCACACCAAACACACCACTCACTGAAGCTCACCATCATCATCCATCATCATCCTCGGCCTGCTGCATCTACAGGCCTGCTGTCATCTTATTTATTTATTTAATTTTGCAGACTTTAAATGTTAATTACATAAAATCCTGTCCATGAAACAACCCGTCAGACTGATGCCACAGGTGTGTATTGTTGTTGCACCGGTGGATTATATATTTCTATCCTTGTGTTTCCGAGCACTGAAAACAAACCTGTCCTCTCCACTCTGCTGTGTGCCTCCATCTCACGGGCAGGTGTCAGAGTATCTCATATTTCTGCAGCCCGAAGACAGACTCGTATTGCATCATAAAGAAATGTTTAATGCATTCAGTCACTGGTTTGTCTTGATAGATTACAGCCTCTTAACCAGAACCACGGCATCTCTCTCTCTCTCTGTGTGGATCTGGAAGCATTAAGACTCTAATGTAAGAGCTGAGGATGTGAGGTCCTGAATCACAGCGGATAAAAACATATTGCCAAGAGTGTGTGTGTGTGTGTGTGTTTGTGTGTGTTGTGTGTGTGTGGCAGCTCGTTGGTGGAGCTCCATCACATTTCTGAGGCTCTGCAGGAGATCAGAGGTGGTTCATGCGAGTTCCTGGTTTGTTGGCTCGTGTCCCTCCTTCCTCTGAGTCACCTGAGAGTCTCGTCTCCTTCGGTCAGTTATTTATATGAAATGACAACCGGTACTGCTGAGTTATCTTAGTGCAGCTGATGGTGATCTGATGAGTAATGTTGGAGTATTCAGTGAGTGGAAACAAAACAGTTCTCGTATACTTTCTATGACGACATGGCCTTGCAGCTTGTAAACAAACTAAACTTCCCGTCACACTCAGAGTTTCTCTAACAAAATCTTTTTATTTCACATATTTAAAGTGTGTTTACCTGCTAGCAGTCTTTGTTGGTGCATTGCAGCAGATTCTGGGTGTTACCGCCACCTGTTGATCGGTGCAATAGTGTGAAACTATTGGCAGGACTGTGTGAGGCGTCACACAGGTGTGTGTGCTCGCCACAGCCGACCCATGTACGGCAGGGCTGCCACGATAGTCGATTCGTCACGATATGTCGACGAACAAATCGTCGACAACTAATTTAGTTAACTTAGTTTAAAATGCAATAATTTAGTCGTCGATGCTTCTTTTTGTTTTTTTTACTTTGCTTTCTCTCGAAACTGCGGCGCTGCAGCTTCCACTGCCGCGCAGTCTGCCCGGGGGATTCAACTCGGCGGGACAGGGCCGGGCGCATGGCGCGGGACGATCCCTCGTGGGACCTCTCTCCGGCGCTGGCGGCTCCGCTGGGCGCATTTCCTCCGGGCGGCTCGGGTCGGCATGGAAGACTCGGGGGCGAAGGGGCTCACGGCTCTGTCCACGAGCTTAACAGCGCCCCGCCCACTCGCCCCTCCCAGCAGTCAATTTACGTATGATCCGATTTAATCGACTAATCGAAAAAATAATCGGTGATTAGTCGACTATCAAAATAATTGTTTGTGGCAGCTAATGTACGGTTCTGGAAACCGAAGGATACTACAGGAGATAAGTTCACCGACCGGTCTAAACAAATAAAAAACAAAAATAAATAATTAGGTTAAATATTCTTGAGCATGTTAAATTTTCACATATTACATTGTAAAAAACAGCACATTTATATGTTGAAGCAGCGTCCCAGCTCAGAGTGAAAGGACCTTAAAGTGTCTCATCACAGCGTTACATACCGACACAGATCACTTTATTCCACCGCCTGCACTAATCAGAAATGATGACGAGGTCACGCTTTGACCTCTGTGGCGACGAGGACGTTTGAAGCGTATGACGAGGAATATTCAGTTTAGTTTGGCTGCTCGCTGTGTTTGGCATAATCTATTAAATAAGTGAGGAGGAAACGTTGCACGTTGGATATGAAATGGTTGTCAGCATGTCGTGATTATAAATTGACGATGTCGTCGTGTGAAACGACTTCTAAAAGATGAGTGAAGTGTTACATCCAGATGTTTGTGTTCGGGCTCATGATGGAAACATAATCAACACATGTCCGTGCTGACGAGCTGATGACTGATTAATCTGTGTAAACATAAAGCTTGATTACTTATGAAGAGACTGGAGTCCTTTAAAAACCCTCGAGGTCGGCGAGAGCATTGTTCTCTGATGATATTCGGGGACGTGATTTGGAGGATTGCTGCAGCTGTGTAACCACAGATACAGAAACACTTCCTGTGTCAGGAAACGTGCGGTCGGCTTCCCCGCCCGACTTCTTGTTACAGCTCGGACCTGGTTGAAGTGACAGACGGGCTGGACGTCGCTCTGCTCCCCTGGCTCCTCTAATTATCGAGTTTACACATTACCATGGCAGCATGGTGTCCACTCGAGCTGCCGATCTCAGCCGGCTGCCTGCTGTTACCCTTCCCCTTTCTATCACTTCATTCCTCTCATCCCGCTCTCGGCGCTGGCGTGGGTGAAGCTGCCGTCGCTGCCTCTCCCCCACCCACCCGCTCCCATCATCACATTATTCTCTGGCCTCCCACTTGACGTCACGCTCCTCCCCCCTCCTCTTCTCCTCTTTGAGTCCTCGTATGTACAGGCTTCAGATCGTTGCCGTGTTTATGTCGTCATGTGAGATATGTACAAGTGTTTCACTGTGTACACTGAATGTTCCTGGAGTGTTTCCGTCTTTGTTGAAGGTTAGACGATCATTGGAAACAGATGAAAGCAGGTAGGTCACGCTGTACGTTCTTACCGCCCACACATCTTCTTAAAGCCATATTGAAATCGCATGAAAGTGGAACTGCTTGTCATTTTCCCTTGTCTCTTCAGAGGGAGGAGGGGGGGGGTATAATTAAGTCAAAGCAACCCCACTCATTATTAGTGAAAGTGAATCGACCAGAAGAGGCCACGAGTCCTGTCAGTGCTGTCAGGATTCATCTTTGTGCTGCGAATCTGATCGCTATCAATATCTGTGGTGGTGTGTGTTTGTGTGTGTGTGTGTGTGTGTGTGTGTGTGTGTTATGGATTTAAATGTGCTTCAGTGTTTTATGTGATTTCTATCTGCTGAGGCCTTTTTGTGTTTATATTGCGACAGCACAGAGAAATGATTCATTATGTAAGAGCTGATGTTTGTTGTGATTCGATGCCTCCAGTTTCAGAGAGTATTTACTCTGATTACATCAGAAAATAGCGAGTCGACAACTTTACCAACAGCCAATCATCACAGGTCCCAGCAGCAGCTGATATCCCTCTAGTCCAGCAGCAGTCAGCCCAGCTCGGCGTCTGTCTTTCAGCCTTTTATTCACCAAGCTCTCACCAACCACTAAAAGTCAGTCCCACATTTACTCTTGTCCGGCGGCTTCTTGCTCGCTCACTCTCTCCTTTTCTCTTCTTAGCTTCCTCCGTCAGCCTCTTCACTCTCTTCTCCTCTGCCATTCATGTCCATAGAAGCTGCTGAGCCTGGTTACTCCTCCTCTTCTTCTGTGTAGTCCATATGCCTGTGGCCAAGTTCGTCAGCTTGGCGGTGAGCTCAGAGCGACGGGTACCGTCGCTCTGAGCTCACCGCCAAGCTGACACTGACTAAAAGCAGCTACAGCTGTCAGCAGTTTACTTCACTGTCCCTCATAAACTCTGTAAATCACGAGAGTTGAGGCGGAGCAGCCGGAGGACATCAGGGGAAAAACAGAAAACATTTCCTCCATAAAATTGATCCAGTTTCACCAGAATCAGTGAAATAGTTGCTGCTGTGTGACTTAGTGCCTAAAGCGTTACGTACTTCTCCCGACGGAGCCCAAAGTTACATAGTGTGAGAACTAGGGATGGGAATTGATCAGATTTGTTATTCATCTATCGATCTGCTCGATTGGTTTATCGATTGCTTCGATCGCTTTCGATTACGATTCTCGCTTAACGATTGATTCTTTTCGATCTCATTGGGGGAAAAAAGGAGAACAAACAGTTTGATCAGCATCAATTTGTTTAGTTCGAAGTATCACGACCTTACAAAACCAACAGCGAGGTCAGCAGAGGCCACAGCCTGGATAATAGTAACGATGTGTAACTACCTTCATGTAACCACAGAGGTGTTCATAGCCTGGCTGCTGCTGCTGCTGCTAGGTAGATTCACAGTCTAAGCGTGTCAAAAACACGACATTCATTTAAAATATTGCATGTTGTGTGCACAAATGTTTCTGCATGTTGGTCGTGTTCCCTCCCGACGCTGTTATCTCCACTTTGCAATGATTGCAAGTCGCCCTGTTGACGTCTGTTTTGGTGAAATGCAGCCGAACTTTGGAGCGTTTGAACCGAGTGGTGACATTGTTTACTACTGATTGCACTGCACGTGAGAAACTTACGTAAGTTACGTGACGTGATTTGTCGTGCTTGCTGGAATCGAGCGTCCGTAACTTCTTGCGGAAGTTACGTGACGTAATTCGTGCTTTCTGGAATCGATAAGTGAATCGTTAGATAAACTGCCAAACGATTCCATGGGATTGAAACTCACGGAACCGGTTCTCAACAAGAACCGGTTCCGTGTGTTTCAATTCCATGGAATCGTTCTCAACAAGAACCGGTTCTCGATTCCCATCCCTAGTGAGAACAGATGTACGAATGACAGAGACACCGTTCACCTGATCACAGGTCAGTGTGGATCAGGAGGTCACAGACGTCAGATTTTGGATTTCTTTGGGTCTCTGTTTTAACATTAACTCGAAATGACTTCACTCAGTTGAAATTCTGTTGGCCTGGTTTTATTTTGTGTTTATTTTTTATTCAGACTTGATTTAATTCTTGCAACATAACTGAAGGCAGATTTCTGCAGTTACTGTAACAGTTTGTCAGTCGTCTCTAAGCTGAAGAACGACCTCCACTTCAGGTCGAACGTGTAGGATTCAAAGAAGAACACCGTCACCCACCTAAACACACAAATAAACACGCAGCTCTGAGAGGAGACTTTGATTTGACTCTGTGTTCTGCTAAATGAAGTGTAGATTTACTCAAAACATTGATTTGATTCATGCGTCCTCTCGTCTCTCCTGCAGGATCCAGCAGGAATCTTTGAGCTGGTCGAGGTTGTCGGCAATGGGACATATGGACAGGTGTACAAGGTGAGACATGATGCCTGTATTACAGCAGATTTATCAGTGCCGTGTTCATTTTAAAGTTTAATGATCCAAACTGTTCTTGGATCAGGGCCGTCACGTGAAGACGGGCCAGCTGGCGGCCATCAAGGTGATGGACGTCACCGAGGAGGAAGAGGAGGAGATCAAGGCGGAAATCAACATGCTGAAGAAATACAGCCACCACCGCAACATCGCCACATACTACGGTGCCTTTGTGAAGAAGAGTCCACCGGGACACGACGACCAGCTCTGGGTCAGTACTCCTGAACCCGCTCAGGTGGTTTCACCGCAGCACGCCTCATTAAGCGTCCTCACTAGGTTTGTGTTTGCGTGTTCGTAGCTGGTGATGGAGTTCTGCGGGGCCGGATCGGTGACCGACCTGGTGAAGAACACTAAGGGCAGCTCTCTGAAGGAGGACTGGATCGCGTACATCTGCAGAGAGATCCTCAGGGTGAGTCCGTGCAGCTGAACTCGTCACTCGTCACTGATCACTGATCAGTTTTAACCTGTTTGTCCGCGCGCAGGGCCTCTCTCACCTCCACGCCCACAAAGTGATCCACAGAGACATCAAGGGTCAGAACGTGCTGCTGACGGAGAACGCGGAGGTCAAACTGGGTACGTAGAAACATTCAAAGTTAAGGTTGGAGGTCCTCCGTCATGGCCTCACGTCCTTTCCTTCATTGATCTGTTCAGTTGATTTCGGGGTGAGCGCTCAGCTGGACCGGACCGTCGGCCGTCGGAACACCTTCATCGGCACACCTTACTGGATGGCACCTGAGGTCATCGCCTGTGACGAGAACCCCGACTCCACCTACGACTACAGGGTAACAGCAGCACCGTGTGTGTGTGTGTGTGTGTGTGTGTGTGTGTGTGTGTGAGAGTATATAAAAGATGGAGGCTGACCTGCTCCACCTGTGTTTTACAGAGTGATATCTGGTCTTTGGGGATCACGGCCATCGAGATGGCAGAGGGAGCTCCGCGTAAGTGCACCTTTCTCTTCTACCTGCTGCTGCTGTCATTATCACTCGGCAGCAGATCGTGTCTCGTTCTGAAGCCTCATGAATGAGTCTTGTGTTGCACATGCGGCCTCGTTGTCTGCGCCTTCAGATGGACGGCTGACTCACTGTAATCAAGGTAGCGTAGTCGTGAGCAGGCAGTTGGCGTGTGGAGGCTGATTGCACAGATCTCTGATGTGTCTGCTGAGAGGTGGCAAACCTCGACAAAGAGCAGCAGCCAAAATAAATTACCTCAGCCGGGGGATGAGATGTTTGATCAGGCGTTACTTAAAGGACTGAAGGAGGATTCAGCAGCTCACCTGTCCTCGAGTCAGTGTTCAGTTTGTCTGCTCAGGGCTCCTGTAGAAACACGGCGCTTCTACGGTGGCCGGGAACGCTCAATGCTGCAAATAAAAGAAACGCTGCAAACAAAAAGAAACAGCGCTACAAATAAAAGAAACGCTGCAAACAAAAAGAAACAGCGCTGCAAATAAAAAAACTACAGGTGCACTGGCAAAAATAGTGCCCAGTAATTCACTTCCGTTGTGAAGTTTCTTTTATTTGAAGCGCTGTTTCTTTTTGTCTGCAGCGTTTCTTTTTTTGTAGTGCTGTTTCTTTTTGTTTGCAGCTTTCTTTTATTTGCAGCATTGAGGGTTCCCGGCCACCGTAGCGCTTCACTGCAGGAGTGGAAAAGATTTAAATGTGAGGCATCGTTACAGAGTGTGTCATCACTCCGCCGCCCCGAGCTAATTGTCGAGTTGACGACGAACTCGTCTGTTGAATAAAATTTGAATAAAATTTAGATTCAAATCTTTGAAAAACTTTTTTTTTTCTTTCTTCACTTGTTTGATGTTTGATCTCCACCGAGCTCAGATCAGACGCTTGTTTTCAGAAAGTCTGTGTCCTGTCATTAAACTTTCTAAACAGTATCTCAGGATTCATAGATTATTTCAGGGAGGAAGGGTGACACAGATTAAAGTTCAGTCTAGCTTTCAAACCTCCGGCACTTACAAACCTTTTAATTTATTTAAAAACCTTTTTTTACCACGCTGATGAAGACGACAAAGTTTCTACACACCGTGTTTCTGCCGATTCAGCCTCGGGGGGGAACAGCTGATGTTTCTGAGCTTCTGCTGCAGCCGGCGGAAACAAAGACTTTGTCTGATACGTGAGAGTGACGAGTAAACATGTATCTGCATATGAGCGCAGATTAATTAATATAAACTGTAATCAGTGACTGACATGAGGCATACAGGCCAACACTGTGTGCTAACTCACCTCATCAGCATTGTTATGTTCTTGTTTTTAAGATCAGCTTTAGTTAGTTAAGTTGATGAAATGTGTGAGGACACCAGAGATTTTTGTTGTTTTGGTCTCTTGCTCTGATCACGTGACCTCCAGTGTTTGTCCTCCGTGTGGAGCAGGAGAAGGTGCGGCCTTGTGATCCCGTTGCTTCTCGCCCTGGGCTCTCTCAGTCACGTTGCATGTGTCCAAAAGAAGACTGCGTAACAACAAAAGCCTCTCTGCTGTGTGTGAGAGTGTAAAGCTAACCAGTCAGGTTTAGCTACCTACCTACGCTGGGAACACAATGACTCACAGGCCCATGAGCCCGGGGCAGTGGGAAACATTGGAAGCAGCAGCTGTAACCATGTGTGATGGTGGATCGTGTTACAGATTAAAGTATATTCTGTGATATAAAATCTGTTTTCACGTCACTTTGTCCTCCTTTGTGCTGTGATGGTCTCCTCTCTGTCTGCAGCCTTGTGTGACATGCATCCAATGAGAGCGCTCTTCCTGATCCCCAGGAATCCCCCTCCCAAACTCAAGTCCAAGAAATGGTGAGTTATGATTCTGGTTGACATGCATGTCACTTCAGACCGCTTCACATGATGCTGAATGTGTCTAAATCTTCAAAAACAAACAACTGAGTATCGTTGGGTATCCGTCTGCGTAGATCTTATTTCAGTACGGCCAATGAAACGTTGCGTGAAGCGCTGACGTCGCTGCCAGCCTCCTCGTCTAACCCACAAACAGACCTTCGCTTGTCAGACGAGCTTTTTCTGCAGACACGTAAACTCATGAGTCTGCTTTAACACACCGCGTGTCCGAGATACGAAGCTACAGCACATGTATGTTCACATGAACCATGCACTGAAAAATATTGACGTATAAAGACAGATGAATGTTGTCCCTTTGTATTAAAATAACAAGTTATAAATATACAAGAAGTTCTGCAGCTTGTGTGAAAATCAGGTCACGGCGTTTACTCTGTGATACTCTATTACTGTGTTGACTCTGTGTTGCTGCAGAGCAGCGATAACCGAGTTAAATGCACATAAACACATTTAATAAGAAGAATAACAGACGTCAGATTTGTCCTTCACTCAGATTTGAAGTGTTGACACTAATCTGTCTTTGTCCTTTTTACTTCTCCTGTGACTCGTTAGTTGACCCACTTAGTCAAGTCTGTGCATTCAGAATGCAGAGTGTCTTTCACGTCAGTCAGTATTTTGACTCAGGCTGAACAAATCTGACCGTAAAGTTGGGATGGACACGATGTCCTCTTCCTCTTTGAGTCAATCAAATGAAACGAAAAGAGACGTCTTCTCTCTCAAATCTCTGATTATTGTTGGATGCTGCCACCTGTTTCCCGTCGCCCTCCCGCTCTCCCTCACTACTTCACCGTCCTCTAACGTCCCCTCTTCCTCCCAGGTCCAAAAAATTCATTGACTTTATAGAGGGCTGTCTGGTGAAGACGTATCCCAGCCGACCGTCCACGGAGCAGCTTCTCAAGCACTCGTTTATCCGGGACCAGCCCACCGAGCGGCAGGTCCGGATCCAGCTCAAAGACCATATCGACCGTACGCGCAAGAAGAGGGGAGAGAAAGGTGAGCGACGAGATGACATCCGTGTACTGCAGGTCGGCACGGCGCAGAGTTTGGACATGTAACGTCTGACGAGTTTTTATTCCTGCAGAGGAGACGGAGTACGAGTACAGCGGCAGCGATGAAGAGGATGAAAACCGCGGAGATGACAGAGAGTCGAGGTAACTCCTCTTCATCATCTCATGTGAGTCTTTGACTTGTGTCACGTGATCGTCTCCCTCATATCTTCGTTCCTTCATCATCAGTTCGATCCTCAACGTGCCCGGCGAGTCCACCCTGAGGCGGGACTTCCAGCGCCTGCAGCAGGAGAACAAGGAGCGCTCGGAGGCTCACAAGAGGCAGCAGGCTCAGCTGGCCGCTCAGCGCAGAGACCCCGAGGAACACAAGAGGCAACTGCTGCACGATCGGCAGAAACGCATCGAGGAGCAGAAGGAACAGCGCCGCCGCCTGGAAGAGGTACGGTCCACCGGGAAGTGACGCTTAGACGTCATGAGAAGAACGATGGAAACAAACTGTTACAAAGTTCTCTAACTGTAAATACACTCTGAGTTCAGAGAGTTTCAGGGATGTGGTTCATATTAATGTCAGATGTTATTTCAGAGCTCGTCTTCGTGTTGATTCATCGTCGAACATTTATGATACAAACATGTCAGAGTTTGTCGGCGTGTCCTGGATTTGAAAGAAAAGCCGAAATCTCAGATTTCACTGAACTTCACGGCGTCTGCCTTTTAATCTTCAGGTCAGCATGTGGTCTCCTCTGAACCTTTGTTATGTTCTGTATTCTCTAAACAGAGTAAATGATACATTATGAAATTAAATAACATGTTTGAGGAGCTCAGACTGAGTCGTGTGCAGCAGTACACTTTACCTGCCTGACCTCCATGAACAGTTCAGGTCACCTTCAGCAGCAGCAGCAGCTCTCACAGGTAGATAAACCTGTAAAGATTATTCCACCTGAATTATTAATCGTGCAAACATTCAGAGTCAGAAGTTACCGAGGAGGACATCTGTGGAAACTTTTCTCCAGCAGCAGACTTTGTCCACACTAAGACGATAAAGTGTGTTAGGAGGCTGTGAGTGAGCCTGAAGGCTGCATGTGTTCCAATCTGTCTGTAGTGTTAAATAATTCAATCAGGGCGGCTAACGAGCTTTCTGTGTGTATGACAATGAACCAACACAAAGACGAGACGCTCTGAGAAACTCGAGGTGACATTAATACTGATGTGAACACGGCCGAGGATCTGCTCACACTTTGATCCTCGGCGTGTTGACTTCATGCAGCATTTTATTCAGATTCAGATGAAATGATAGTCACAGTTTAAAAAGTCTGATGTGAGACTGGATCTGGATCACTGTCCAAACATAAACACATCTGTTCCTTTGAGTGTATAACCTCAGAGCAGCTGATCATATTAGGATGATCGCTGTTGTTGTATCTTCACATACAAGACGCTCTGAGGTTTTACTCGTGTTATTGACCAGCACATCGATGCAGACGTGAAGAACAGAGTGTTACCTCCACCACAGATCATCTTTAGTTTAAGTCTGTTGTATGACGACCTGACAAAGTGTCAGCGGCCGTGAAATGTTTGATGAGCTACGTGGGACACGTAATTACACCGCTACAGTTATTCTAAGCGTTGTGCAGCGTTGGCAAGGTGTTCTACTGCAGTGAGCCTGAACTCTCCTGATATACCTCCACCTCCTCCTCCTGGGATCATCTCTGGCTCCTCTCTTCAACTAGTGCCAACAACAACTGAGGGTTTCGTGTCACCACCAAGTGGGAGGTTCTCGTCTCGGCACAAAGAGCAGACCGTGATTTTTTATCCTGCGGTCAGTTTGAGGTTTAACCAGAGCTGCTCAGGAGCTGATCAGGATGCAATAGGTGTGTGAGTGTTTGAGAATGACTCACAGCCTCCTGCTTCCCTTTATTTCAGCGGTGGCTTTGCTCCTAAACAGGCTCTCCATTATGAATTCCCCAGTGCAAACACAGCCCTCTGCGCTCATTCCTCTTTCTTCCTGTCACCCTTCTTTCCCAGCAACAGAGAAAAGAGCGAGAGATGGTGAGGCAGCAGGAGAAAGGTCCCCACCGGAGGCTCGACGACATGAGACGGGAGGAAGACAGGAGGCTGGCCGAGAGGGAGCAGGTAACCAACCACAGGAGACGTGGGGCTGCTGTCAGCCAATCGGCGCAGAGTGTGGGCGTGCCCACCGGTAACACAGTGCAAGTTGCTCTCGGTGGTGAAATTCCACAAGTAGGTTGCCATAGCAGCAAGGGTCTAAATTAGTGTATTTATTCAGAGATGAGTTTCTGTGGGAGAGCTCTCTGCGTCTCTGTTTCCAGTCTCCCCTCAGTAACACCGAGTCTGGCATCGACTCCAACAGTCACACTGAACATTTAAATTATTCCTCATCTCATGATCAACTTTGATTCTGCCTCGCTCTGCCTCGCTTTGCTTCGTGTTGTTGTTTCTGTTGTTTTGCTGAAATGAAATGACATAACTGTTCTGCTCCCATCATCCACCCCCTCTTTCCTTTTAGGAGTTTATCAGACACAAGTTAGAAGAAGAGCAGCGGCAGTTAGAGATCCTTCAGCAGCAGCTGCTTCAGGAGCAAGCACTGCTCATGGTAACTCGTCTGACTTTATCTCACCTCGTGTTTTGACTCCGTCCTCCTCTCACGAGTGTGTGTGTGTGTGTACGTCAAAACACTTCTGAGAAAACACGGCTAAGATGAACGTTTACTGTAACAGCTCCACAAAATAAAGTGTGTGTGTGTGCACCTCCCACAACATTGCATGTCTTGAAAAAGACGCACTGACCTAGATCTCGGGGGCAGTTCTGGGCAGATTTCAGTGCAAAAGTATCTTTACCCTGGAGGAGCTGCAGAGCTGTCTGCATGAGGCAGATGACATGTTTGTACTGTAAATCATCCTGTGCACCGTATCTGAGTCCCTGGAGAAGTTTTTAGGGGTTCATTGTCGAGTTCAGGAACAATTAGCAGAGATGATGTGTGCAGCGAAGCCCCAGGAACAGCGCTGAGGTAATTTATGAGTCGTGGACACAGTTGGGATTGCAGGAACACGTGACGCACACGAGCCGTGTTCAGTCGTAACAAAAGGAGCAGCTGTAAAGCAGCAAACACACAATGACTCCTCAGATCTTCGTCCAGCCGTCGTGTAACACACCTGTCTGTTTAATCAAACTCGTTAATCCAAACTTAACACTCCCTGCAGCCGCCTCACAGTGAGCGCCTTCCTGCAGCCTTTCATCAGGCTGTAACAGGCCAAATGTGAATCAGCTGAACTGAACCTCATGAAGTCTATTAAAGAACTGCTGGGCAGGAAGTGTCACGTCTATATTCAGACCAAGCATGACACGGCTGCTGTGACACGACGCTGTGAGCTGCTGTTTTCTTTTTCAGAATGAATATTCTCGTCATGTTTTACATGAGAGTAGATTTAAATTCATGAAGCGAGCGTCCCCGCTTCAGGCAGAGTGAGAGTCAGATGTTGTGGAGGTGGAGAGGATTTCACCAGACTGCGTATCCGTGTCAGGGTCACGGTGATGGCAGCAGGGCAGGAAGCTTATATCTCCTCAAGGTCCCGCTGAGACGACGGCGCGTCCTGTAATCCCTCCATTGTGTCCTCGCTCTGCTCCTACACGGGGGAAGCACCTGGTGAGGCATCCTCAGGCGTCCTCGCCAGGTGCCAGGCTGGAATCTCTCGCAGCAGAGGAACGCTGCAGACTTTCTGTCTGAGAACTTTGTCTTTGTTTGTGTCTACAGACGGCGTGGGTCATAACGAGAGTCTAACGAGGCGTGAACAAAACTCTTTTCTTGTTTCCTCGTGAGTTTAGTGGCTGTCAAAAGGCCAGGGGACCGGTGCTGATGAAAAACCGATAAGTCAGCTGACTCACTTTGACACTGTCCGTTTAATATAGAGCACAGAAGGAGGTTTATCTGCAGACGCAGCGATCGATACTCTTTTGATGTGGGCTGGTAATTGACTGCAGTATAAAAATAGCAGTACGCTGAGCTGATAAAATCTGTCCAAACATTTATTATCTCAGTGTAAGCATACGACGCTCTGCTGTTGGTTCACGAGGTCTGACTGCAGTGTGTCTGTGCTCAGGAGTACAAGCGGAAGCAGCTGGAGGAGCAGCGTCAGTCGGAGCGGCTGCAGAGGCAGCTGCAGCAGGAGCATGCATACCTGGTGTCTCTGCAGCAGCAGCAGCAGGAGAAGAAGCCACAGCTCTACCACTACAACAAAAACCTGGAGCCCAACAACAAACCCACCTGGGCCCGCGAGGTAGAACCGTCACCTACACCTGAAGTCACACAGTCACACCTCAGCACACCCCCGCCCCCTCTTTAACTGTCGTCCCTGTTTCAGGTGGAGGAGCGAAGTAAGCTCAACAGACAGGGCTCCCCCAAGATCTGCACCACCGTCTCCGACACTGCCATCCAGTCCCGCTCTGACTCAATCAGCCAGTCAGGAGTGGTCCAGTCTGCTCAGACCCCCCCGATGCAGCGGCCTGTGGAGCCCCAAGGAGGGCAGGGAAAGGTGGGTGTCAGACAGCGGGCTGCTTTGCTGCTTCGCCTTCAGTCCGTGCTTCTTTATTTACGCCTTCTTTTTCTTCTTTTCTCTTAAAACTTAAACTCACCCTGGAACACAAACCTTGCATCTTTCTCCTCTCCGGCCTGCTTCTCCGACTGTCTTGCGCCTCCTTCCTCCTGCTCGGCTGCTCCTCCTCCTCCTCCTCCTCCCTCCCGGTCTGTCCTCTGCAGTTCCAGATGGCTCACTTGGTTCCACTGAAGCCTTATGCTGCCCCTGTCCCTCGCTCCCAGTCTCTCTGTGATCAGCCCACTAAGACCATGTCCGCCTTCCCCACCCAGGATCCCTCCCTCACCCCCACACCTCGCCCCATCCACTCCAGAGAGCTGGTGCGTCAAAACTCGGACCCCACCTCTGAAACCCCGGCACCGCAGACACACCAGATCCGAGAGGATCGCGGGCCCTGGATCCGCCTGCCAGACGTGGAACTCCCACCTAAGGTGAGATCTGACAAAGTTTGCACTCCTGCATGGACACACCTGTTAGCTGAAGTCCAGTTACTGTGTGAGGAGACTTCAGTGTCAAAGCTCTGACCTGCACGTGGTTCAGATCTTACAGTGGCTGTTTGTGATCGATGCATTAACAGCAGCCGCCTGACTCTGATTTAGATCTTTTGTACAAATGAATGAGAATCTTTAGTTTGAGTTTAGATCAGGATTTTACCTTCCTGCTCACAGAGCTGCTGCGTTTAGTGTCAGGAGAGGAAATTTTCTTCCACCTGTTTTCATTATTAAACATAGAAATCCATCCGTGCACCTTCTGAGATCACATGAACTGTCTGTGTCATAAAACTTTATTCAAACCTGAGAAAAATAAATCAGCTCTGGCTCGGTCGATATAAATCCTGGACGCTGTTTATCATCCTGAACTCTCGAGGAGCTGTCAGCTGAGAAATGGACTGAACCTTCATGTTCACGCAGATTGTTGTTGTCTAATATTCTGTCCCTGATGTTGTTCAGATCCCTCAGAGGACAGCGTCCATCGCCACAGCTCTCAACACCAACCTGACCTCTGGCATAAGGCACCCAGTCAGAGCCAGGTACTGAACATCTGATCAGATACTTCCTCCTGAACACCGACGGCTTTTTAATGACGACTCATTTTTTATTATCCTCACGACAGTAATCCAGATCTGAGCCGCAACGATCGCTGGGAGAGAGGAGACAGTATGAGCATCATCTCCAATCTGCCGCAGACCGGCTCTCTGGAGAGGCATCGTATCCTCAGTGAGTCTCTGCGTCCTCGCAGCTATCTCTCTGCAGACCGTCGGTCTGAGTCTCAGAACTATAACTACAACGTTTCTGTTCGCAGGTTCCTCCAAAATGGATTCGCCCATTCTGTCCCATGACAGTCGTCACAAGCCGGGGGAGTCTCGCACGTCCTCCCGCCCCGGGCGTCCTGCTGTAAGTGCTTCTTCCACGCAGACTTTCGATTGGCTGCCTCTCCTCTCCTCTGACTTTACTGTACATACGCTCACATGATCTCTGCTTCACACTGTCGCTGTTTCCCTTCATCTTTCTCCTCTTCTTAAATCCCTCCTCCAAACTGCAGAGTTACAAGAGAGCTATAGGAGAGGTTAGTATGTGTGTGTGTGTGTCGTGAACTTCAGTGTTCCTGCATGACTTCTGCAAACGATGAACTGCATGCTCCACACCAGAGTTTCTCAAAGTCTGGACCCGGCCTGATGCTGACCCCAGACCAATATTTCCCATCACTGACATCGTTGTCACGGCGACGCTGAGTCCTTGAGGGTGTGTTGATGCTCTCAGCTGATTTCTACGATTCTACTCGAAATGACGGAGACTTGACGTTGATTAAAACTTATTTTGTCTTCACCAATCAAACAAACTCTGACCTGATGAGTAAAAACTTTGAGAACCTCTGCTCTCTACAGTCAGTCATGTTTTAATGTGACGACGTGAACGTCACAATCAACAGGTCTCCAAATATCATCAGGTGACCTGATGAGCCCGCTGCGGTGATTTTAAAACTTTAACTTAAAGTAAACCGTGTGTGTGTGTGTGTGTGTGTGTGTGTGTGTGTGTAGGATCACGGCCTCTTTGCTAAAGAGCGTGCTGAGGAGCAGCCGCGACCTCCGGTGAAGGCCAACGACTACTCCTCTTCTTCAGAGAGCAGCGAGAGCAGCGAGGAGAGCGAGAGCGGCGAGGGAGCTGAGGAGGAAGAAAGCCCCACCGACCGGTAACACCATCACCTCCATCATCTCCATCACCTCCATCATCTCCATCACCTTCATCACCTCCAACGTCTCCAAACACAGAGAAATGTTTCTAATGTTAAATGTTTCTTTTTGTTTCAGCCACCGCGATGCAGACACCGACTCCGTCAACACCATGGTGGTTCACGAAGACGAAGGCGAGGGGGGAGAGGGCGAGCAGGCCGGAGGGTACGGGGATCAGACCATGCTGGTGCAGAGGGTGAGTCATCGTGTAGGTAACGATGCTGGGAACATTGTGACTTGATGATTTCCTTCCTGTGATGTTTCTTAGAAATAAAACTCGATGAAACGAAGACGACTCAACGTTACCTGGAGACGGTTTTCCCGCAGTCAGACTCGAAGTCAGAGAGCGTCTTTGTAGCTTCGGCGCTCTGCACCAACGTTCAACAAGCACTCAGGAAGAAATTACTCATCGGGGAGGCAGATGTACAGTACACTGCCAAGGCTGCTATAAATAGAGCGGCGTGTTATGTAGGCACAGCTTCAGTGATGCACATCTGCTGTTGCTGAGAACTGTAGGAGAAAGTCGAGCTGCTGGGAAGATGACCATGAGAGCTCCTGCAGACCTTTAGTACACTGTGTGTGTGTGTGTGTGTGTGTGTGTCTGTGTGTGTCTGTGTGTGTTTGATTGGCAGAAAGGTTTGAGGTTTTTGGAGAGACGGCGGTATGATTCAGTGACAGACGGCACACATCTCACAGGTGGCTCATGATGAGTTGAATGTGGGAAGTGTCACCTTCACTGAAGTGTGTGTGTGTGTGTGTGTGTGTGTGTGTGTGTGTGTGTGAATATGCAACAGGCATCAAATATTTGTGCCAAGCTTCAGCTCCCCTGCTGAATATTTGAGTTATTAATTTATCTGTCATTATAAATAAAACCAGAGTTCTGATTCCTTTCACACATACAGTGAATATGAAAATGTTTCATATCACATCCATAAACCAGAGTGTGTGTCTGTGTGTGTGTGTGTAAACTGTAAATTATTTTCTGGTAATTCATAAAACTTTGTTAGAGAACGTCGTGTTCTGCTGACGTGTGCGGCGCCACAGAGCTAATGATCTGCTGTCCGTGTTTTATTTTAGAGCATCAGTCCGTGTATGAATAAATATTTCAGGTTTCCTTTTTTCCTGACGGATGATGGATTTCACCGGTCACGGATGTGACGTGTTGGATGTGCACACGGCGGTTCTAGTCCGTGTTTGAAACCCGACCAGAAGCCGTGGTCGGTTTCAGAAGCGAATCTCAGACACAGAAACAGGATAGAGAATCCGGTCGACTTTCAAAATAAAACACCCGTGCAGAAAGGGAAAGAATTCCAACTATGTAGCATGTTTCCATGTTTAGAAGCACAGAAACCAGAATAATCATTAAAACAACACTAAGGTCTCGATGTGACTGAGATGAGCCCAGGCTGGGAACTCTGTTTGGTGCAGGGCAGCTCCAATCTGGACTAACCAGAACCAAACTGTGCTGCATGTGGACCAGCTCTTTAACTCCACCTCTTGTGGTGTGTTAACTAAAGAGGTCACGTCTTGGTAATTGGTGCAGCAGATTCAACCCTGTTATTGACGTTATGTAATCTTTGTGTGTGTGTGTGTGTGTGTGTGTGTGTGTGTGTGTGTGTGTGTGTGTGTGTTTTACCTGCAGACCCCAGAGAAGAGGAGCCATAACGGCTACACTAACTTGCCAGATGTGGTGCAGCCCTCTCACTCCCCGACCGACTCAGCCACTCACTCGTCTCCTGGGAAGGACTCTGTTTATGATGTGAGTCTCACTCAGGCTAAGTTTATCAGCCCTAAATTCCTGATTTATTTTTATATGTTCCCTAGCTGCCGTGACACACACACACGCACACACACACACACACACACACACACACTTCATTTGAGTTCTTGTTAGTGGAAAATCATCAAAGATACAAACAGGAGTTGTTTTAATGCCACAGACAAACACATGACGCTCTGTGTGACTCTCTCTCTCAGTATCAGTCCAGAGGTTTGGTTAAAGCTTCTGGAAAGTCTTCCTTCACCACCTTTGTGGATCTGGGCATGTACCAGTCACCAGGCAGCACCGGGGATAACATATCTGTGACCGGTGAGTCCTGAGACAAGGCCCAGACGGCTGGTTGTCAACGTCTTCACCGCCGTTAACGTCTGTTCTCGTGCCTCCATGTTCAGGCTCCAGGTTTGAGCAGCTGAAGATGGAGGTGAGGAAAGGCTCCATGGTGAACGTCAACCCCACCAACACACGCCCCCCCAACGACACGCCCGAGATCCGCAAGTACAAGAAGAGGTTCAACTCTGAGATCCTGTGTGCCGCGCTCTGGGGTGAGGACTCGTTTTAACAAACACTCCAGCTGAGCTAAAACCTGAAAACATGGAAATGAGATCTGAGGCCGCTGGTTCTTTAATTAGTGTTAGCGTGACATTAATAGGTCTCTGCTTCATTATTGGATCTATTTTTATCAAATCAATTCCCGCTCTTCTTCTTCTCCCGTCGCCTCTGTGACGCCCTGAGGAAATCGTTGAAGAAGCTGTTTGTGTGTCTCCAGGTGTGAACCTGTTGGTGGGCACAGAGAACGGTTTGAAGCTGCTGGACCGGAGCGGTCAGGGCAAAGTTTACCCCCTCATCAACTCCCGCAGGTTCCAACAGATGGACGTCCTGGAGGGCCTCAACCTGCTCATCACCATATCAGGTCATTACTGCTGATCAGTGAGCAGTCTGCTGTCGTCTGTGCTGCCGGCACCGAAACACTGCTCAGACATTATTTATCATTCATGTTGACTTCATTCATCCGAAGTGGAAATATAATTAGATAAAATTAAATATGAAGAATTATTCAGCAGTAATGAAACATCCAGATCTTCATAACTCACAAACTCTGTTTTTGTTACCTCAGACTGAAACGTTCATATCTACAGACGCTGCAGCTCCTGATCCACGTCGACCCGCCGCGTTTCTTCGACAAACTAAACTCTAACTCGACTTTTCGTGACTTTCCGTAGTTTCTCTTTAAAGGACCTGTGTGCAGCATTTAGTGGCATCTAGTGATGGAGTTGCATCCTCTCGCCTTCTGCAACAGTTCTTTGTTCTGGTCTAGAAACATGGCGGAGGTCGTGGATCAGGAGCTGTGGTGTCCTCGGACATAGACGGCTCAGTCTGCGGTAACAAAAACAGACTGAGGCTGAGGAAGGCGAGGCGAGGCGAGGAGGTCGCCACTGCTCCTTAAAAACAGATTTAAGTTTGATATTAAAATGTCACGATCATCTCTGTAACTGCTCTCTCACTATGTCGTCTGTCAAGGCAAGAAAAACAAGGTGCGAGTTTACTACCTGGCCTGGCTGAGGAACAAGATCCTCCACAACGACCCCGAGGTGGAGAAGAAGCAGGGCTGGACCACGGTGGGGGAGATGGAGGGCTGCGTTCACTACAAAGTGGGTGAGTGACAGTCGACTTTGTTCCTCTGGATAAATCCTCATAAACGCATCTGGCACCGTGAATTATTGATCAGGGTGTCTGATGTCGGACGGCCTTGTGGTTGTTCTGTCTAGTGAAATACGAGCGGATAAAGTTCCTGGTGATCGCGCTGAAGAACGCCGTGGAAGTGTACGCCTGGGCGCCGAAGCCTTATCACAAATTCATGGCCTTCAAGGTAAGTGAGCTGGGTTAGATATGCGAGATCAATCAAGCGGGCGAGCGCTCCATCGTCTCACGCTGACTTTCTGTCATCAGTCTTTTGCAGACCTGCCACACAGGCCCGTCCTGGTCGACCTCACGGTGGAGGAGGGTCAGAGGCTGAAGGTCATCTACGGTTCTTGCGCCGGATTCCACGCAATCGACGTCGACTCCGGAAACAACTACGACATCTACATCCCCGTTCACGTAAGTCATGTAGCTGTCAGAGAGACGGGCGGGCGGCCGACGGCGTTCTGCGACCTTCACGAACTCATCCCGTCTGTCCCCGTCTCAAACAGATCCAGAGTCACGTGACGCCGCACGCCATCGTGTTCCTGCCCAGCTCAGACGGCATGGAGATGCTGCTGTGCTATGAGGACGAGGGCGTCTACGTCAACACCTACGGGCGCATCATCAAGGACGTGGTGCTGCAGTGGGGAGAGATGCCCACGTCTGTCGGTGCGGATCCAAAAAACTGACGGTGACGAATGAAATGTGTTTAAACTGAGCGCTAACGTTTCCTGTTTACCTTCCAGCTCACATCTGCTCCAATCAGATCATGGGATGGGGAGAGAAAGCCATCGAGATCCGGTCTGTGGAGACCGGACACCTCGACGGCGTCTTCATGCACAAACGAGCTCAGAGGCTGAAGTTCCTCTGCGAGAGAAACGACAAGGTGAGACAGGAAGTCACAGAAGCAGGAGAGAGAATTTCAAAATAAAACCACGTGACGTCACAGAGCCGAGCCCGGAGACTTTAGAGTTCACGTTGACGTGTCCTCTGTGTCCTCAGGTGTTCTTTGCGTCGGTGCGGTCCGGCGGCAGCAGCCAGGTGTACTTCATGACCTTGAACAGGAACTGCATCATGAACTGGTGAAGGTGAACAGCTGATCCAGGTCGGCGTGCGAGGGGAAACCCGGCAGGGTTCGGAGGAAGGAAGTGCATCCAAAACTGTCCCACAACGCATGCACACAAATGTGAACACTTCTTTATCTTTGTGTCTCGCTCACACACTCACTCTAAAACACACACACACACACTAATAATCTCTAAGCTCTTTCTAGCCGAGCGTTTGTACCGAGCCCCCCTGAAACATCGCAGCTCCCTCGAATCACCACGGAAACTCAGACGAGCTTCAGATGTTGACGCCATCTTAATTTGTACTGTATATACTCTCGTGTTGATTTCTTTACTTGGTGGACCCGTGTTCAGTCGTGACTTTAGTTCCTAATCGTGAAGTACGTTAAAACATTCCTGATGCTTCGACAGTTCGTTTTGAAGAAGGCATTAATTACTGACACTAACCTGTTCGTCCAGATGAAGCTGTAAATACGTAGCACCTTAAACTTAGAGCTCAGTCACTGGCCTCACACACACACACACACACACACACACACACACACACAGGATTAAAACACAACAAAGAGACGTCAGGACAAAGTAGCTCGTTTAAATATCTGGACAAACGATCAAACCATGACGGCACAAAAAGCTTCAGATGAACCAATCAGAAGAGACGTCAGCGCGTGTAATCAGCGCTGACGTCTCCTGCTTCGCCTTTTTTTTGTATCTAAACTTTTTGTTTTGGTAGATTTACAAACTACAGACTTTGTTATTTATATGTAGTGATTCTGTATTGGTATTAGCCGACTGCTCTCCTTAATTTACTGTAATTATATTGCTGTTATATCGCAATATACGCTGTTCTCGTGGAGTCTTTGTTCGAGGAGGGGAGGTCGCGTGTTTGGCTGGTCGTGTTGGAGCGCGGTCACCGCGCGGTGATCCGCTCCGCTGTACATTACACTTTCACTTCGGCTCGTGTGGATCTTTCTCGTGTTTTTTCGGTGGTTCAGCTCAGTGGAAAGATTTGAAGTGGACGGCTGGAACACGAGACTTATTAATATATTTTCTATCTGTACATTCTGCCAAAGTTCACAGCATCTTCTGCATCAGGGGGGATGAAACGAGGCCAAAGGAGCTGAAATGAGAAACTCCTCGTGCAGATCACTAACCAATGTTCCTTCCAGGGTGTAAATATATCCAAAAAAAATCAGCTGACTGCTCACTAATAATCTGCTGTCGTGCTTTATTAGCTGCGTGTCCTATAAACTCTGTTAACGCTGCACCAGGCCACAGGTCGAGTCTGTGAAAGGAATGTTGGCTCGTGATCGACGGAGGTTTGTTTCATACGTGGTCAGAGTCCCGGATGACATGAATCAGTAGAACTTTACGGATGATTAGACTAAACACACACAGCATGTACGCCATCACAGTCGATATTTAAGTCGTTTTTATTCTTCAGTCACGTGCCACATTTCAGACGACGACGCCGTCGCACCAACACGAGCTCTGACACTCAATCCTGATTTTTCTAATCAACCTGCCATGTTTACAGCTTAAAGCAGTGCCTTGGAGGAAGGCGAGAGGTCAAAGATGATGGGTCAGGAGCCCCACACACACACACACACACACACACACACACACACACACACTTGAAGTCTCCTGAAGAAGAAGAAGAGGCTTCGCTCTGACGTTCGTCTGTGCCAGTGAAGTGCACTTAAGTCAAATCCAGAGAACCCTGTAGATGGACTTGAAACTTTTTTGGCACCGCACACATTAAAAAAAACTTCAACTCATTCAGAGCGTTGCAATAAGTTAACGGAGAGTCCGGCGTGACGTCGAAGTCGAGGCGGCGCAGAGAAAAGCCATACGTATGAAAAAAAACGTGCTCGTTGTGACGTCACGATGTTTGATGTGTGATCGTGTCGTGGGGAAATTAGCTCGATATATTCTGAGAAGCCTATTTTATAAAATATGTAAATGAGTCTATATATTGAGAGATCAAAGTGAATGTACATCTATAAGACAGATTTGTATTTATATAGAAGATCAGCGTGTTCGCTCTATTAATCAAAGCACAATGTATTCAAAGGCAGAGATCAAAGAGAGAGAGAGGGAGCGTTTGTTTTCTTCACCCACTCCACCCGCGCTCGTTAAGTAATCAGAGTAGTTTTGGTAGTAGTGACGGAGCGAGCTGTGATTGGTCCTCCTGGGTGGAGGCGTGTCGCTCAGGTGACGACAGGTGGTGATGTGAAGGGCGCCGTCGTTCTCGTGAGGTCATCGGCTCTCAGAAGGTCACCTGCAGCCTACATTACCCACAATACAACGGTGTTAGGGCGAGTGTGGCTTCGTTTACGTTGCAGAGTATCAAAGTAATCAGAGTATTTCTGCCTCAGATTACTGAGAAAACATCACAGGGACGTTAATTCGACTGAGTCTGCCTCCGTCAGGTCATCCACCTGCCTGAGGCGTTCGCTTCCAAACATTTCTAATCACGTGTTCGTGACGGGAGGAGCTCACCTGGAAACACCTGTGACGTGTCAGAGAGCCGTTCACCTGAGCACGAGGAGTTTTCTTTAAGAAGCAATACAAACATTTAAACCAATCAGCCGCTTCGCCTGTTTCTTTACTGTCACCTGTCACTTCAACACCATCACCTGTCACCTGTCACTTCAACACCATCACCTGTCACTCTGACACCATCACCTGTCACTCTGACACATCACCTGTCACTCTGACACCATCACCTGTCACTCTGACACCATCACCTGTCACCTGTCACTCTGACACATCACCTGTCACTCTGACACATCACCTGTCACTCTGACACCATCACCTGTCACCTGTCACTCTGACACCATCACCTGTCACCTGTCACCTGTCACTCTGACACATCACCTGTCACCTGTCAGGCTTGTTCATGATGACAGGTGATGGTGACGTGACGAGGTGCTCCTCTCATCGTTCCTCCTCTCTCATCGTTCCTCCTCTCTCATCGTTCCTCTCTCATCGCTCCTCCTCTCTCATCGCTCCTCCTCTCTCATCGCTCCTCCTCTCATCGCTCCTCCTCTCATCGCTCCTCTCTCATCGTTCCTCCTCCTCTCATCGCTCCTCCTCTCATCGCTCCTCTCTCATCGTTCCTCCTCTCTCATCGCTCCTCCTCTCATCGCTGACACATTTCTAACGAGCGGCGTGCGGCGTTTGGACGGATCAGCTGATCTTTGGACAGAATTTCTTCTTCTTCTTCTTCTTCTTTTTCAATAACTTCTGTTTTTTATTTTAAGACGTAAACATCTTTCAATGTTTTAGTGCGGCGCGTCTGTGTTACTCGTGAGAGGTGAACTCCAGATTGTATTTCATAGACTGATAAACTTTAAACTTCAGATTGTGTTGGATGAATTCATGTCTTAATACAGAACTGTTTGAAAAATAAAAGACTTGATCTCAGCTCAGGCTGTCTGTCGTCTTTATTACACACAAATCAGATGTTTAGGTCTTTATATTATATTAGTGTCCTGGGGGACCTCCTCCCAGATCTGGACCAGGACATCACTGAGCTCCTGGACAGTCTGAGGCAGCGTCAGATGGACCGAAACATAAAGACCAAGAGATGTTCTATTGGATTTAGGTCAGTCCAGCACAGGAGCCAGTCAGTGGTATCAGTTCCTTCATCCTGGACCTGCCTGCATACTCTCCCCACATGAGGCCGGGCATCGTGCATCAGGAGGAACCAGAACCCCCTGACCTGTGTCTGACAATGGGTCCAAGGATTTCATGGTGATACCTAACAGCAGTCAGGGTGCTGTTGTCTAACCTGCAGAGGTCGGTGCGTCCATCCATCACTGACCCACCACCAAACCGGTCATACAGGCAGCAAAACGTTCTCCACGGCATCTCCAGACCCGTTCACGTCTATCACGTGCTCAGGTTGAACCTGCTCTCATCTGTGAAATCACAGGGCGCCCGTGGCAGACCTGCCAACTCTGGTGTTCTGTGGTAAATGCCAGTCGAGCTCCACGGTGCCGGGCCGTGAGCACAGGGTCCAGTACAGGCCGCCCTCATGAAGTCTGTTTCTGATTGTTTGGTCAGAGACATTCACAGCAGGGGCCTCCTGGAGGTCTTTGTAGGACTCTGGCAGTGCTCATCCTGTTCCTCCTTGCACAAAGGAGCAGATACTGGTCCTGCTGGTGGGTTAAGGACCTTCTACGGCCCTGTGCAGCTCTTCTAGAGTAACTGCCTGTCTCCTGAAATCTCCTCCATGCTCTTGAGACTGTGCTGGGAGACACAGCAAACCTTCTGGCAATGGTCCATATTGATGTTCCACCCTGGAGGAGTTGGACTACCTGTGCAACCTCTGTAGGGTCCAGGTGCAGCACCGTGCAACCTGTAGTGACACTGACCCGAGACAAATGCAAAACTAAAGAGACATTGGTCAGAAAAGATGAGCAGGGTCGTCTCCTTGTTTCTACTGTAGCTGTTTTTAATTTCATTAACACCAAAACAGATGAAAATGATAAACAACACCTCAGCTGATCCGGTCAGGTCAGGACCAGATCAATGTCCCAGAAGTTGAACTGCCTTGATGCTATCCTCTGATTAAAGTGTTCCTTTAATCTTTAACAGTGTGTTTATATTTGAAGTCTACAGCTTGAACCATGTCGATGTTTGACCACATGATGGCGCTGAAAACCTTTTTCCTCTGACTGGATCTGAGCTTTAAAGAAAGTCTTTATGAGTTATGAGATGAATTTATTTAAATGTTGATTTTAAATCAAACTCTTAACTCAATAAAGTTTCTAACTATCCAAGAGATTCAAACATTCTGGAGCTCAGATCACAACTTCCCCTGTACCTGACGTATTTTGGGCATTTATCCAGATGACTGCACCTTATCCAGTAAGGACACTACAGGCCAGACGCTGTGTTGGTCGCCCCCCTTTCAACCACTGCTTAAATAACTGAACATCGAGTTTGGCTCCTGAGAAACTGACATAAAAAGTTAAAAAGAATTTTACAACATTTGGAAATTATTTCTGGAACTGTTGAGGAATGGAGATGGAGGAGGGAATGAACGTTGTGACCTGATACTCAGTGCACAGTGATCTGTTGACAAATTAGTTTAATTTTAAATTTTATCTTTTAATCTACATTTATTTAATTACTCATTTATTTTTGTCCTTTTCAGTATTATTAATATTTTAATTATTATTTTCATTCCTGTCATGTTTAGGATGTTTAACTGTTGGATGTTGTATTAACACAAAAAAACAATAAATATATGTTGTTGTTGTTTTTTTTTAAAAAAGTATCTATCTGTGGTGGGCGGAGTCTGTCCCACCTGACTTCAGGTGAGAGGCGGGTCCGCCATGAACCAGCCTCCAGTTTAACACAAACAGCAACAGTTCATAGTGCAGCGTTATAACTTTCCTAAAGATCAGTCAGTGAATGATTTCATCATGTGTGTCATGCTGCAAAGAAAAGACGGCACAGTCAGTGGCAGGAGAGGCTATTATTTATTAATATTATGTACAATTATACCATCATAAGTCCAGAGAATACAGTGACAGAGTCAAAGTATGAACACTGGCTCCTGCTTTATTAACTTTGTGTCTTTATAATGCTTAGATTTTTTTTCAGCGCCCGCCTTCTGAAGCTCAGATCTTTTATTTATTTTGTTAATTTAACTTTATCAATATTCTCTATTAATAATCCTTAAAGTGTATCTGAGGCACACGAGGGGAGAACATGAATCAGATCAGTGTAAAAAAACAAAAACACGTCCTGTAGCTGTGTGTGTGGACGGAGGAGGGGACGGTCCGAGACGACGAGACGAGGCTGAGCCGGTGTCAGTCCGTCTGTCGTCCCGTCTGTCAGTGCTCGTCTGTTTCTCTTCTTCTTCTTCTTCTTCTTCACGCGGCGTCGTTGCGATACGTTTCATGTGAGCGGAGACAAAAATAGCACAAAGAGAAAAACTTCGTCTGAAGTGCATTTTGGACTTCATTGTAAACAAAGACAGAATTGTCCAATAACGTCTTCTCCCCTGTTTTGAACTCGAGGAGCAGTGTCTCTCAGGTAAAGGTGTGTGTGTGTGTGTGTGTGTGTGTGTGTGTGTGTGTGTGTGTGTGTGTGTGTGACGTGTTAAAAGGCTTCAGGTAAAAGTGTGTGTGTTTTTTTTACTTGAGCAGCTGAAGATTTGGTCACATTTTTACATTTTACAGATCATATGTGTGTGTGTGTGTGTGTGTGTGTGTGTGTGTGTGTGTGTGTGTGTGTGTGTGTGTGTGTGCGCACTTAAATCAGCTGTAGGTAGTGTGAGCATGTGTTCAGGTCTCATGTGTGTGTGTGTGTGTGTGTGTGTGTGTGTGTGTGTAAACTCATACCTAAGTCATATATATTATGTACAGTACAATGTTGTAGTTGTTGAATCTTACATACAGTGAATACAGGGTGCAGACTGTGGTGGGAGCAGTGTGTGTGTGTGTGTGTGTGTGTGTGTGTGTGTGTGTGTGTTTATGTGCAGCATGGCTCAGTTCCAGATCTTAAGGAAACTATCCCAGGACCCGGTGGACACCGCCATGCCGTCATCCGTCACACCCAGACAGCTCACACGATTGTCATGTCCGGCCAGGACGCCTGCAGGAGGGACGGGGACAGACGAGAGGACGCTTGTTACCGTCTCTGCACACACACTTTTTAAAGAACACACACCTGTAACTCGGCTCAGGAACAAAGACCACGCCTCAAACTTCACCTGTCCACCTCTGACTCAGTCTAAACCTCCTCCTGTCTTCCCGACACCACTCCATCTCCAAACTCCTCCATCCATCTACAACCCTGATTCCTCCTTCAGCACATCAACAAATAATCTGAATCTATTTCAGTGATGTTAGAATTCATTTTTATGTTTCCTTTGAATCTGTTCAGACGTCTTTCTTTGTAAATTCAGCCTCATTTATTTGAGGGAAAAAACTGAGTTAAGAATATTTTCAAATCTTCCACCTTTAAACATTTTAAACAGACATCACAGCTCGTTAATTAATTAGTCAGTCAGTCAGTTCGTTAGTTGTTAGTGCAGTGATGTAACTTTACTTCAGCTTATTAAACACAAACTTCCTTTGAGAAGTAAACTGCATTTACAGACGAAGTCTTGTAGAATGTGAAGTGAAGCTGACTGCTTCTGATCTTCAGTCTGTGCAGGACAAACATCTGTCAAAGATCCTCTGAGCTCACATGGAGAGAGTTCAGGTGAATCTACAGGATGATAAACTGTGTTTGTGTCGTCACAGGATGAACTGACTGTATCAGTGTCACGTCTGCATGAAACATGAGAGATCGCCTGTGTGTGTTTCTTTAGAGATGAAAACATTAAAGTGAAGTTCAGTTTCACATGGAGGTGTTACCTCCAGCTCCACCCACCTGCTCGGTCTCCCTTCATGGCGTCCCAGATGTTGCAGTTGAAGTCGTCATAACCAGCCAGCAGCAAACGGCCCGAGCGCGAGAAAGCCACGGAGGTGATGCCGCAGATGATGTTGTCATGGCAATAGAGGCTGAGCTCCTGGTCTGCACGCAGGTCGAACAGCCTGCAGGTGGCGTCGTCGGAGCCGGTGGCGAAGGCGCTGCCGTTGGGAAAGAACTGAGGGGAGGAGGGGCACAGGAAGACGGATGAGAGGCAGGAAGCTACGTCAACGTTCTCACCTGTCCTCAGACTGTCACCTGTGTGCTGCATCAGTCCAGACCTGCTCAGAGACTGGACCGATGCACCGCGCTCAGATATGCTGTTAATTGATAATCTCGTTAATCCTCGTGGCGTGCTGCCGCTTTAAATCTCTGCCAAAGCTGAGACACAAATCCTGGAGCTGCTCTATGGTGGAGACAGATCACAGGAGGGCGGAGGGACGAGACGGGTGGAGGCCAGAGCTTACTAAAGCTGTACCTGTTCTTAGCAGGCAACAGAACCGGGCCTGGAGTTAGAACAGCAACAGGGAATAACGTCACACTACAGAGGTGATTTACAGAGTTTATGACTAACTGAACGGACTCAGCCCGGGACGCCAGGAACCAAACCCAGCAAGAGAAGCACCTGATAGACTGCTGTGTTCACTGTTAGACTGGACACTGCTGGTTCAGAGGTTCTGTCGCTGTGTTCGCTGTTAGACTGGACACTGCCGGTTCAGAGGTTCTGTCGCTGTGTTCGCTGTTAGACTGGACACTGCCGGTTCAGAGGTTCTGTCGCTGTGTTCGCTGTTAGACTGGACACTGCCGGTTCAGAGGTTCTGTTGCTGTGTTCACTGTTAGACTGGACACTGCTGGTTCAGAGGTTCTGTCGCTGTGTTCGCTGTTAGACTGGACACTGCCGGTTCAGAGGTTCTGTCGCTGTGTTCGCTGTTAGACTGGACACTGC
>NC_040032.1:8970906-8974447 GCF_000972845.2 Larimichthys crocea
AAGTGCAAAACATTAAATAAGGAATCGGTTTTCTTTTAGATTTAATGAGAGTAAAAGTTTTATTAAATCATCTATAAATGTCAAACATTAATATTAAAAGGTGAGGTGTGTTTATATTAATCATTTCCCGCCGCCTCAGGCTGCTGAAACTAAAAAATAAAGTAAACCCCAAATGTTCCTTTAACGGGTGTAAAGTTCATAATTTATTAAGCTTTTATAACGAAATGATTAATTAATAATTTCTAAACCTTTTGTAATAATTATGAAGTCAGTAAAACGTTAAATTTAAAAAGTTTCAGAATAAAAGTCAGCAAACGTCAAAACAAATAAAGTCTGCACCTTAAGGCTTTTATTTTGAATAATAATAATAATAGTAGTTGTTGTGTTTGTCTTCACTCCATCATCATCATCATCATCATCATCATCGTCACCTCTGGGCTCGTTAAGCTGATGTTGGCTCATTAGGACCCGCGCGCAGTTTTGCAGCTTGTTTTCGCGCGCTGATTAAAAGCCGGTGTCGTCCTTGAACGCCTCACTCATTCATCAAGCTGAATTATTTCATTAAGGCGCACAGAGGCGCGTTGAGGCGGGTGAGAGGGCAGGAAAACAGAGCCCTTCCTCTCTGTCATCACTCATAAAGTCACTCTCAATGCGCGGCCTTTCATGGCGAGGCCACCCGGACCAGCGCGGCCTCACGGCGGCCCGGGACGCGGCGGCGGCTCCGCGCGGCGGCACCAGGCCTGCAGGGACAGATGTTTGTCCAAATCAAAGAATATTATTCAGCTCGTTCATAAATGTGCGAATTAAAACAGACTCAGGTCCGGTGAAGTGTTCGTCATGGATCCATTTTGTTCGAGTCCAGAACCAGGAGGAGTCCAGAACCAGGAGGAGTCCAGAACCTCTGAATTTATGCCCCTATTTCTTTAAAAGTAAACATTATGTGTCATAAATAATAAGTAATTCATATTTATGGAACAATTTCTGCCACATTTATCCCATTAATCCAAATATTTGGTGCGTAAATGTTGATTTTTGGAGGGAAACGACGCGCGGCCTGTTTCTGCTGTTTGAATTCAGTTTAATGTGTTTTTAATAAAAACTGACAGACAAGTGATGACGCGTTACAGGTGAAGTCCTCGTGAAAACCGGACATTGTTTCATGTTTTCAAAATAAAAAAAGATGCGAAACATTTTAGTTTAAATGAAATAAACTCGTTTTTTTATGAGGGGAAATTAAAATAAAGCCTCGGTGATTCAAAGTGAAGAATAAGAACTGACATCCGAACACATCTCCGGGTCTGGAGATGATTTTACGCAGCGTCAGAAGAAGCTCTGACGCTGCGTAAAATCATCTCCAAAGCCTCAGTCGGGCTCAGATGTTCTGGTCCAGAGAAGTGTGCAGTGTTTCTGTCTCTGCATGCTGGAGTCTGAGCTTCACCTGCAGCTGCAGAGATGAACTGTGTTGATGTTCCTGTAGTAACGTCCTGCTCTGCTGCCTGATGGGTCGGAGGTCTCGGACGCTCCGTGCTGGTTTTGGGCCTTGCCCCTCCCCCCCCCCCCCCCCCCCCCCCCCCCCCCCCCCCCCCCCCCCCCCCCCCCCCCCCCCCCCCCCCCACCCCCCCCCCCCCCCCCCCCCCCCCCCCCCCCCCCCCCCACCCCCCCCCCTGACTCCAGCATGCAGAGACCAAATCAGCCACAGTGTTGTGTTACAGTAGACGACACTGTACTATCACCTCCTCTGTGTGTGTGTGTGTGTGTGTGTAGTATATATTCATAACACCTGTGCTTCCTGTTCTCTCAGGTTACCTGTCATGTTGCCGCTTCATCGATGACAATCAGATCATCACGATTCAGGAGACACCACATGGTGAGCTCAGACAGGTCTGAGCTGCAGACAGCTAGTCAGACAGGTCTGAGCTGCAGCAGGTGAGCTGCAGGTCTGAGCTGCAGACAGTGGCTGCGTGAGCTGCGAGCTAGTCGTTTGAGCTGCAGAGTTTGAGCTCAGACGGTTTGAGCTGCAGACAGGTTTGAGCTGCAGACAGTCTGCGACAGGTCTGAGCGAGACAGTCTGGCAGCGTTTGAGCCACGCTCGGCGTCTCCGACTCTCTCTACGCTTCCTGCCCCCAGTGCACTGTGGGACATCGAGACGAGTCCGCAGACCACGGTCTTCTCGGGCCACGCGGCGACGTCATGGTCTGTCCCTGTCGCCCGACCTTCGACCTTCGTGTCCGGAGCCTGCGACGCCTCGGTCAAACGTGGGACATCAGGGACAGCATGTGCCGGCAGACGTTCACGGGCCACGAGTCGGACATCAACGCCATCTGTGTGAGCGCTCAGGGCGACACGCCGCATGTGTCTTTATTCATTAGACAGTAGCATTCTGTTTACTTTCTGATTTTAACGTGTTTCTGTGGATATTGATTGTTTACAATAACAAGTGTGCATGACACCGAACAGACCTCTGAACCGGCAGTGTCCAGTCTAACAGTGACACAGCGACAGAACTCTGAACCGGCAGTGTCCGTTAACAGTGAACACAGCGACAGAACCTCTGAACCGGCAGTGTCCAGTCTAACAGGAACACGGGACAGAACTCTGAACCGGCAGTGTCCAGTCTAAACAGTTGAACACAGCGCGACAGACCTCTGAACCGGCAGTGTCCAGTCTACATGAACACAGCGACAGAAACGCTCTGAACCGGCTGGTCCCAGTCTAACAGTGAAACAGCGCGACAGAACCTCTGACCCGCAGTGTCCGTCTACCAGTGAACACAGCGACAGAACCTCTGAAACCGCAGTGTTCCAGGTCTAACAGTGAAACAACAGCGACAGAACTCTGAAACCGGCAGGGTCCAGTCTACAGTCAAACACAGCGACAACCTCTGACACCGGCAGTGTCCCGTCTAACAGTTGAACACCAAGCGCAGAACCTCTGGAATGGCAGTGTCCAGTCTACAGTGGAACACAGGGACACGAACCTCTGAGCGGCAGTGTACCCAGTCTAACAGTGAACACAAGCGGACAGAACCTCTAATCGGCAGTGTCCAGTCTAACAGTTGAACCAGCGGCAACAGAACCTCTAAACCGGCAGTGTCCCGTCTAACAGTGAACACGGCGACAGAACCTCTGAACCGGCAGAGTCCGTCGAACAGTGAAACACGCGACAGAACCTTCTGAACGGGCATGTCCCGAGTCTAACAGTGAACAGCGACAGACTCTCTGAACCGGCAGTGTACCAGTCTAACAGGAAACACAGCGACAGAACCTCTGAACCGGCAGTGTCCAGTCTAACAGTGGACACAGACAGAACCTAGCTGAAACCGGCAGTTACAGTCTAACGTGAACACAGCGACGAACTCTGACCGGCAGTGTCAGTCAACAGTGAACACAGCGACAGAACCTCGAACCGGCAGTGTCCAGTCTAACAGTGAACACAGCACACAGAACTCTGAACGGCAGTGTCAGTCCAACAGTGACACATCAGGTGGTTTCTTGCAGGGTTTTGGTTCCTGCGTCCCGTGCTGAGTCGTTCATTAGTTCAT
>NC_040032.1:8974457-8994112 GCF_000972845.2 Larimichthys crocea
GTGTGCAGTGTTTCTGTCTCTGCATGCTGGAGTCTGAGCTTCACCTGCAGCTGCAGAGATGAACTGTGTTGATGTTCCTGTAGTAACGTCCTGCTCTGCTGCCTGATGGGTCGGAGGTCTCGGACGCTCCGTGCTGGTTTTGGGCCTTGCCCCTCACCTGCAGAGATTTCTCTGATTCTCTGAATCTTTGAACCAGATTCTGGATCGTAGACGGTGAAGTCCAGAAATTCATCCAGACTGTGAGTCTTAAACTGGTGTCAACAAACTGATGAACCTCGCCTCACCCTGATGTGAAGACTGAGCCTCTCAGACCTGATCATCTATCACCTGTTAACCTGTCTAAAGCTGTCCCCAGGTGAAACTGCACTCCTGCATTCGAGACGTCTTGATATTAAAGGGCCGGTGTGTCGCCACAAAGTCAAATTCACTCACAGTTTAAAGAATAGACGCGTATGTGACGTCACAGGTTTCTGAAGACGCTAAAAATCATCAAAAGTCATCCACCTGTCAATCAAAGCGTCCCCGCTCTTAACCCTGCATAACTTTAAGCCTTAATATAATGTGAACAGGTGAGTTGTATATAAATTCACCCTCAGTACAGTTGTCATGAACGGGGAAATTAGCTACAGAGACCAAAACTGTTTTTTGTACCAGGCTGTAAACATGTTTATTTCTGCTGTGAAGTTGGACATTTGGACATGGGGACTTATGGAGACTGACTCACTTCTGGAGCCAGCCTCAGGTGGACGTTAGAGGAACTGCAGCTTGGTCTCACTCTCTGCTTCCCAACATGAAGGAGAAACTACAGCAGGAATGAAATGTTCGTGTCTGGTTCTCGTGTTTGGTTCTTTCTGACTCTGGATGTTAAAGTCACAAACACATTTTATTCTGTTCATCTTTACAGTCTCAGCTCTTCTTCTTTATCTTTGTGATTCTTTGCAGACGAGCATGAATGAATCGGCTCCGTCACTTCACATCGTGTTAATAACGTTCAGCAGCTTCGGTGTCACACATCTCACAGCTCGTTAAGGCTGCGCTGCCCTGACATTAATTAACCGTGTAAATGAAATCTTCATTGTTTAGCGGTTTGGGAGCGAAGCTGCTTTTCTCAGAGGCGGGTGGAGGTGGAGGTGGAGGTGCTGTCTCATTGGTTGGACTCTCAGGTGAAGCGGAAACAGAAAGTGGGCTGAGTGTGGCGTGTTCTGTGTCACCTGTGTGTCCAGGTAGTTCCCTGCTGACCCTGACGTTGCCCTCGCGAGTCTTCAAGCAGTAGATGGAGCAGATGTTGTCGAGGCCTCCGCAGGCGACGTAGTTCCCAGAAGGGGCGTATGCACAGGTCATCACCCAGGAGGAGCGCAGGGGGATGGCGTGGATCTACGGAAGTAAAAGACATTAAACCTTCGGAGTGGGACGTGACCCAAAACATTAATAGAAGCAGAGATGTTATTCTGAACGCTGGAAGAGGTGGAGCTCGTCACGGCTGCACAGGAAGCTGATGAGTCACTGAGACTTTTATTTATCCAGCTGATGAAGTGACTTCACCTTGTTGGTGGTGTAACTGTCCCAGACGATCAGTTTCCCATCCTGAGAGGCGCTGACCAGGAGCCTGCAGAGACACGAGACATGAGACACGAGACATGAGACATGCATGGACATTTTCTGATGAGTCAGTCATGGTGAAACATCTCACACCATCATCAGAACGTTCAGAACTGCAGCTGGGGTCAGTCCGAGGATCTGAACCAGAACCTGCAGCTCTGGACTTTAAACGTCTTGATGGTGACACTGAGGATGAGTCAGAGTGATTCATCCACAGGAGACATCAATGTCTCAGCGCGTCACGACAGCAGGGTTCATCCTCTGGGAACTATGAATGTTCACGACAATCCATCCAGATGTTTTCTCTGGTGGATCTACAGGAGCCTGACAGTAAGAACACATGAGACTGCTACACCTTTCCCTGCAGGTGGAGGGCTCACAGGGTGGCGGCTCCATCTGCTTTTCCTTTGAGGTGCTGCAGCACCACCACAACCCCACCGTGTTCTGGTATCTCAGACTCTGAACGGGTCTGTACCGTATTTATAACCATGGATCTGTCTGTTCTTTTGATTTTGGTCCTCACATCATCTCCATCATGCAGCAGCTTCAATATATCTGCAGCGTTTGGTTCTGTTTGGACTCACCTGGAGTCGGTTCCCCAGTGCATGGCGTAGATCTTAGCGAGGTGGCCCCGCAGGGTGCGTCTCGTCCTCATCTGAATCCGCCCCACAGGATCCAGACCAGCAGTTATCTGGGTCAATGTGCAGGTTAAACAAAGTTCAGTCAGATCTAATGAAACTCTTTATTTAGACCGTCGGCCTGCAGAGACGATTCTTCATGTTTCAGCAGATTTTTAGTTCAGATTCGATAAATAATCTGTTTAAATGTTAAATAATCTGACGTGCTGTGAGGATTCTTTAGATGGAGTCAGAAACAAAGCAGATTTTTAATCTGTGTACGAATGAATTTACAGTTAAAGCATCATGAGCTCCAAACCCTCACCTGTGTCAGGGTGGAGTCCCCGCATGCTTTCCTGGCATCCTGATGGACACAAACACAAACAGACAGGTGAGTCTATATCGTGATAAACGTAGACGTCACATTAAAGAACTACAAAGATGTCCGCCTCACTCTGATCTGGTTCCTCAGCTGCTCTGCCTCCTGACGAAGCTGCTCCAGCTCGCTCATGTTGGATCCGTCCGAGCGTCACCTGTCAAACGTCAGGCTCAGATTAGAATAATCCGATAATCCACTTCAATCAATTAAAGGAAATAATTTGCTGTTTGTCCCAGAAATCAGAAAACACACATTTTAATCTCTCACGGTGTAATCTGATTACAGCTGTCAGGGTATAATCTGTAGTGGCTAAGCTGTGATCCTGAACCAACACTCCCTGATCCACTACAGGCCGGGTACCAGGCCTGGGTCCTGACAGCTGAGGGCCAACCGGGGTCACACACACACACACACACACACACACACACACACACACACACACCTCATCACGCTCTCAGCAGGAAGCAGCGTTTCCTGTTCCTGACAGGAACAGTTACACATTCAAACGCAGACGGCGTCGATTTGCATCCGCGAGGTTTTAAATTCAAATCCACACACACACACACACACACACACACACACACACACACACACACACACACGGTGCAGAGGAAGAGCAATTAGCTACAGTAGGTCACTGTTCCCTGGAGGGACCTGCGACCAGATGGATCACACGGCACTAATGGAAGCCAAAAGGGGAAAAGGGGGTGCATCGTGGGCCTCGGTCTCCTGGCACAGCTGCTCATTTAGCCAATGAGGAGGAGAAATGCTGAAGAGGAGGGTGGAGGAGGAGGTGGAGGAGGGAGGAGGAGGAGGAGGAGGAGGGTGTGATGCATCAGAGATCAGGCCTGGATGAGTCCAGCCAGATGCTCGGATGCATGTTTTTGTCATGCCAATGGACGGGAGGAGACCTCCACCTCCATCATATGCATGGAGGAGGAGGAGGTGGAGGAGACCTCCACCTCCTCCTCCTCCATGCAGGTGATGGAGGTTGTTAAACAGAATCAAACATCTTTCTCCTCACAGCCTCGCCCCACCCCTCACAGGCTGATGCACATCTGATGTGCAGCTACACCAACATGGCACGGCTACATCTGCAGCTGGAGGAGGCTGCAGAGCCCCAACCACCTCCTCCACCTCCACCACCTCCACCTCCTCCACCTCCTCCACTGCATGTCCGTCCTGTCAGACACACACATGCATGCAGGCCAGAGAACAGGCCACATCCACTCAGACTTGATGTGAGTCCTGCAGCATTCACAGAGTCCGGGCCTCCATCACATATCGATCAGCCCTGATGGAGGCCTCCGACCACATCTAGTTTCAGCTGCCTCCTAAAAAATGCGGATGTAGCTGCGTGAATGGAGTTAGAGACGATGCGGTGAATGAGGCGCCGAGCCGCGGTGACGGCCTACAGCGGCTGTCGGTGCCGGAGAACGGGGCGGCTACCTGTTAATTCTCCCGGTGATCCCGCAGCTGCTGCGTTATTCCTCCAGGTCCAGGAAAAAAAAAAAAAAAAAACCCGCAGAGGATCGAGCTACACGCCTGTGTCACGCATAAAACAGAGAGCTGCAGATGTGCGTGTCACGATGCTTCCTAAAAAACACGCACACGGAGGAGAGCCCCGCACATTTCCATTTCTCTGCGTTAGTGCAGCTCCTGACAAAGATGAGATCTGCGCCGCTTCCTCCCGCAACACGAAACTGAACAGCGCCTTCCCCTTTTCACGCACAGCGAGTCAGCACGGACACTTTCATCCCGCACGGCGGAAACAAACGCGAATGTCCGCAGCTCGGTCCCGGGCCCGCATCAACGATCACGGACTGTCCATGAAACGGTTCAGTCCGGTTTTTTTTTTTTTTTTACTCCTCTTCTCGTGACGTTATCGTCGTTTCCTTCCTCTCTCTGTCTCTCTCTCTCTCTGTCTCTCTCTCTCTCTCTCTGTCTCTCTCTCTGGTTTCCTCCTCCCTCCTCTGACTCCTCAGGACGAACCCGCACAGACCCGCACAGACAGAGACACACGGGATGTTTAAAGACAGTCTGACCGCAGATTCACGCATGAAGCGTGTTTGGACCGCACCCAGGTCTTAAACACTCAGGACTCCACCACCAGCACCACCAGCACCACCAGCACCACCCTCTGATCTTTATTCATGATGGAGAAACCATCACAGATCATCAGGAACTGCAGTTCCTCTAACGTCCACCTGAGGCTGGCTCCAGCAGTGAGTCAGTCTCCATAAGTCCCCATGTCCATTATGCAGAAATAAACATGTTTACAGAATATTTCAATGTTTTTAAAAATGTCTTAAAACATCTAGTGGTGACAGATCACAACCGACTGAAGACCCCTCGCCGCTCCCTCTCGGTTTAAGCATGAAGAGTGGCTGTTCTATGTAGAGACAGCAGGGGCGCCGTACAGGGGGGACAAGTTAGGACAACTCCAAGGGCCACGACTGACAGGGGCCCCAAACAACAGGTAATATAAAATGAATAAACCATCATCACTGAGTTTATATATTTCAAATCTAATAATGAAATAAATCGTCTATTTGTTTTTACGTGTTCTGGGCAGTAAAAGTTAAATAAAAATGAACTTTAGCACATTTTTAATCTTCATCAAACAGTGAACTGCACTGCAGACTGTATGCAGACTGTATGTAGACTATATGCAGACTGTATGCAGACTGTATGCAGACTGTATGTAGACTGTATGCAGACTGTATGCAGACTGCAGACTGTATGTAGACTGTATGTAGACTGTATGTAGACTGTATGCAGACTGCAGACTGTATGTAGACTGTATGTAGACTGTATGCAGACTGTATGCAGACTGTACGTAGACTGTATGCAGACTGTATGCAGACTGTATGTAGACTGTAAGCAGACTGTGTAGACTGTATGCAGACTGTATGCAGACTGTATGCAGACTGTATGTAGACTGTACGTAGACTGTATGCAGACTGTATGCAGACTGTATGTAGACTGTATACAGACTGTATGTAGACTGTATGTAGACTGTATGCAGACTGTATGCAGACTGTATGCAGACTCCATACAGACTCCATACAGACTCCATACAGACTGTATGCAGACTGTATGTAGACTGTACGTAGACTGTACGCAGGCTGTATGTAGACTGTATGCAGACTGTATGTAGACTGTATGTAGACTCCATACAGACTGTATGTAGACTGTATGCAGATTGTATGTAGACTGTATGTAGACTGTACGTAGACTGTACGCAGGCTGTATGTAGACTGTATGCAGACTGTATGCAGACTGTACGCAGACTGTATGTAGACTGTATGCAGACTGTATGTAGACTGTACGTAGACTGTACGCAGACTGTATGCAGACTGTACGTAGACTGTATGCAGACTGTATGTAGACTGTACGTAGACTGTACACAGACTGTACGCAGACTGTATGCAGACTGTATGTAGACTGTACGTAGACTGTACGCAGACTGTATGTAGACTGTACGCAGACTGTATGCAGACTGTATGTAGACTGTACGCAGACTGTACGCAGACTGTATGCAGACTGTATGTAGACTGTACGCAGACTGTATGCAGACTCCATACAGACTGTATGTAGACTGTACGCAGACTGTATATAGACTGTACGCAGACTGTATGCAGACTCCATACAGACTGTATGTAGACTGTATGTAGACTGTACGCAGACTGTATGTAGACTGTATGCAGACTGTATGCATACTATATACAGACTGTATATAGACTGTATGTAGACTGTATGCAGACTGTATGCAGACTGTATGTAGACTGCATGCATGTACAAATCACCAGCAGTAAATATTAATTAAAATTAATTAGAGTTCTGTAAAGCTTCTGATGGGATAGTTCAGTCCTAGAGATGTGGGGTCAACAGCTGCACTGAGGGGCCCCGTTTGATTTTGTTGTCATGGGGCCCAAAGTTCCTAGCGGCGCCCCTGAGAGTCAGTGTTTGGTTTGTCCCTTCTGAGCTGCCGTAGATATAAAAGTTTTCTCATTTAAGGCAACAAAAACTGAATTATTCTTATTTTTTTAGGTGATTGAACACGTATGAAACATAAATATAAATATTATTCCATCTCTGCTGATATATATTAATGTGACTTACACTCACTGTTTGCTCGGTGAGGCTGTTTTCAGCTGATTATAGAACAAAAATCATAAAGAGGAAGCAGCAGGACAATAGATCATCTGTTTGTCTGTGTCCAACTTTATGTTTCTACATGTCGTGATGAGAGACGAGCAGTTTGATCAGAGTCTGTAGATACAATAAAACATCTGTATTTATGTTTATATCAGTGTGTGAACATCGAGTCATGTGAACAACCCGGACCAATAACAGTGAGAGACTGAAATATTATGATGTCACCACTGTGGTAACCTAGACTACAGCTGTACTCGAGTATTTCTTCTGATTACATTACTTCTGATCAATCATCATCCAGGTCCCCAGCAGCAGCTGATATCACTGCCTAGTCCAGCAGCAGTCAGCCCAGCTCGGCGTCTGTCTTTCAGCCTTTTATTTCACCAAGCTCTCACCAACCACTAAAAGTCAGTCCCACATTTACTCTTGTCCGGCTAACAGCAGCTAAATTATCCAGACTCTTTACTCGCTAACGTTAGCCCTCAGAAAACACCAAATTAACAACGTGATCCGTGATACTAACGTATGTATGGGTTAGCTCCGGTTCTGGCATGACACTGGCTCCAACCCCCAGCCAGCATTCCAAACACTAACACACAGTGTGAGGTCAGAGCTAACATGCGCTAACATCAGCTAACAGACTGAGCTAACAGCAGCTAACAGACTGAGCTAACAGCAGCTAACAAACTGAGCTAACATGAGCTAACAGCAGCTAACAGACTGAGCTAACATGAGCTAACGGCAGCTAACAGACTGAGCTAACAGACTGAGCTAACATGAGTTAACAGCAGGTAACAGACTGAGCTAACATGAGCTAACGGCAGCTAACAGACTGAGCTAACAGACTGAGCTAACATGAGCTAACAGCAGCTAACAGTCTGAGCTAACAGTAGCTAACAGCAGCTAACAGACTGAGCTAACATGAGCTAACACACTGAGCTAACAGCAGCTAACACACTGAGCTAACATGAGTTAACAGCGGCTAACAGCAGCTAACAAACTGAGCTAACATGAGCTAACATGAGCTAACAGCAGCTAACAAACTGAGCTAACATGAGCTAACAGACTGAGCTAACATCAGCTAACAGACTGAGCTAACATGAGCTAACAGCAGCTAACAGACTGAGCTAACATGAGCTAACAGCAGCTAACAAACAGAGCTAACATGAGCTAACAGCAGCTAACAGACTGAGCTAACATGAGCTAACAGCAGCTAACAGACTGAGCTAACATGAGCTAACGGCAGCTAACAGACTGAGCTAACAGACTGAGCTAACATGAGTTAACAGCAGGTAACAGACTGAGCTAACATGAGCTAACGGCAGCTAACAGACTGAGCTAACAGACTGAGCTAACATGAGCTAACAGCAGCTAACAGTCTGAGCTAACAGTAGCTAACAGCAGCTAACAAACTGAGCTAACATGAGCTAACAGCAGCTAACAGACTGAGCTAAAGCTACAGCAGTCAGCAGTTTACTTCACTGTCCATCATAAACTCTGTAAATCACAGAGAGTTGAGGCGGAGCAGCCGGAGGACATCAGAGGGAAAACCAGAAAACATTTCCTCCATAAAATATGATCCAGTTTCACCAGAATCAGTGAAATAGTTGCTGCTGTGTGTGTGTGTGTGTGTGTGTGTGTGTGTGTGGTCGATGACGTCATGATTTAAAGTTTATGCTGATTGCTGATCTCACGCGCACGTCTGAGGTTATTTATTAGTTATTGATGACGTCAGACAGCGGGGGGCGTGGCCTCCCACCTGACTTCATATTTGTGATGTTCCCGCCCTCCCCTTCAGGAGTCACGTGGCCGCTTTCTGCTCTCTCGTGACACTTTTGAACAAATAATCGGGGCTCGTGCCATGGCCGCGCTGGTATTGGGCTGCACCTCTCTCCCGGCAGCAGCAGCATCCCGACACCACCCGGCACGGCTCGGCTCGGCTCACCGGGCTCTGCGCATCTGAGCCGGGACACCTCCACGCGAGACACGCGCGCGCGGGCAGAGAGGACCGCGAGACAGAAGAGGGGTCTGAAGCAGGAAGTGGGTGAAACCGTCACGAGGAGGCTCAGAGAGGTGAGTCTGTGTCAGGTGGAGGAGGTGGAGGAGGAGGGGGGGGGCTCGGTTTGTGTCAGGGTGCGTCCCGGACGCAAACATCCAGGATGGGATGCGCAGAGCCGCGTGACCAGAGCCGAGCCGTGCCGGGTGGTGTCGGGAATGCTGCTGCTGCCGGGAATAGGTGCAGCCCAATAACACAGCGCGGCCATGGCACGAGCCCCCCGATTATTTGTTCAAAAGTGTCACGAGAGAGCAGAAAGCACCCACGTGACTCCTGAAGGGGAGGGCGGGAACACACAAATAGAAGTCAGGTGGGAGGGCCCACGCCCCTGCGTTCTGACTCATCAATAACTAATATAACCTCAGACGTGCCGTCGGAGATCAACAAGCAGCATAAAACCTTAAATAATGACGTCATCGACCACACCACAAGCACAACTATTTCACTGATTCACAGATTTACTGATTTACAGAGTTTATGATGGACAGTGAAGTAAACTGCTGACAGCTTAGCTGCTGTTAGCTCAGTTAGCTCAGTCTGTTAGCTACTTGTTAGCTCATGTAGCTGCAGTCTGTTAGCTTGCTGTAGCTCAGTCTGTTAGCTGCTGTTAGCTCATGTTAGCTCAGTCTGTTAGCTCATGTTAGCTCAGTCTGGTTACCTGCGTTAGCTCATGTTAGCTCAGTCCTGTTAGCTGCTGTTAGCTCAAGTTTGTTAGCTGCTGTTTGAGTCTCATGTTAGCTCAGTTCTCGTTGTTAGCTCGCTGTTAGCTCAGTTTTGTTAGCTGCTGTTAGCTCCTCAGTTTGTTAGCTGCTCTTAGCTCAGTTTGTTTTAGATGTTGCTCGTTAGCTCATGTTTAGCTCAGTCTGTTAGCTGCTGTTAGCTCATGTTAGCATCATTTAGCTCATGTAGCTCAGTCCTGTTAGCTGCTGTTAGCTCATGTTAGTCAGTCGTGTTAGCTCAGGCTATTAGCTCGGTTAGCTCTGTTAGCCTTCGTTTAGCTCTGACCTCACACTGAGTGTTAGTGTTTGGAATGCTGGCTGGGGGTTGGAGCCAGTGTCATGCCAGAACCGGAGCTAAACCATACATAAGTATTAGATCACGTTGTTAATTTGGTGTTTTCTGAGGGCTAACGTAGCGAGGTAAAGAGTCGGATAATTTAGCTGCTGTTAGCCGGACAAGAGTAATGTGCAGTGATATCAGCTGCTGCTGGGGACCTGGATAGGATCAGAAGTAATGTAATCAGAAGAATACTCGAGTACAGCTGTAGTCAGGTTACACAGTGGGACATCATATATTTCAGTCTCTCCTGTTATTGGTCCGGGTTCACATGACTCGATGTTCACACCTGATATAAAACATAAATACAGATTTTTCTTGTACTACAGACGCGACAAACTGCTCGTCTCTCATCACGACATGTAGAAACATTAAAGTTGGACACAGACAAACAACGACGATCTATTGTCCGGCTGCTCTCTTTATGATTTTGTTCTATAATCAGCTGAAAACAGCCTCACCAGAGCAAACAGTGAGTGCTAAGTCACATTAATATATATCAGCAGAGATGGAATAATATTTTATCTATGTTTCATTTGTGTTTAATCACCAAAAAAAAAGAAATTCAGTTTTTGTTGCCTTAATGAGAAACTTTTCATATCTACAGCAGCTCAGAAGGGACAAACCAAACACTGACTCTCAGGGCGCCGCTAGGAACTTTGGCCCCATGACAACAAAATCAAACGGGCCCTCAGTGCAGCTGTTTACCCCACATCTCTAGGACCGAACTATCCCATCAGAAGCTTACAGAACTCTAATTAATTTTAATTAATTTAACGCTGGTGATTTGTACATGCAGCAGTCTACATACATCTACAGTAATGCATACAGTCCTATATACAGTCCTGTAGATATCATACATCGCATACAGTCTACTACAGTCTGCGTACAGTTTTACATACAGTCTACATAGAGTCCTACTACAGTCTGTAGGGTCTGCATACAGTCTGCATACAGTCTGGTAAGTCACTACAAAAGTCTGCTACAGTCTGCGTACATCTGCATCAGTCTGCGACAGTCTACATACAAGTCTGCATACAGTCGCGTATCAGTCACGTAAGTCTGCATACAGTCCTGCATACAGTACTGTATGGAGTCTGGATACAGCTGCATACAAGTCTGCGTACAGTCTACACTACAGTCGGTCCGTACAGTTTACATACAGTCACATAGAGTCTAGTACAGTCTGGGATGGAGTCTGCATACAGTCTGCATTTACAGTCTGCTGTACAGTCTACAGACAGTCTGCGACAGTCCCTTGCGTACAGTCCGGTACAGTCTGCATACAGTCTGCGTACAGTCTGCGTACATTCTGCGTACAGTCTACGTACAGTCTACATACAGTCTGCATACAGTCTGCGTACAGTCTACGTACAGTCTACGGCAGCAGTCTACAGTACAGTCTGCGTACAGTCTGCATACAGTCTACATACAGTCTGCATACAGTCCCTACCATGACAGTCTACATACAGTCTGCTACAGTCTGTAAATGGAGTCCTGCATACAGTCCTACATGACAGTCTATAACAGTCTGTATATAGTATGCATACAGTCTAGCATACAGTCTACATACAGTCTGTTGGCGCATACAGTCCCTACATACAGTCTGGACATACAGTCCCTGTATGGAGTCTGCATTACAGTCTACAGTCTGTACAGTCTAATACAGTCTGCGTACAGTCTACATACAGTCACATACAGTCTGCATACATGGAGTCTGCATACAGTCTGCATACAGTCTGTACATCTACATAATCTGCATCGTACAGTCTGCAACAGTCTATACAGTACTCATACAGTCTGCATACAGTCTGCTATACGTCTGCTACAGTCCTGCATACAAGTCTGCATACAGTCGATACAGTCTATAGACAGTCCCTCATACAGTCTGCATACCATTGCATACAGGCGCTACATTGTACAGTCTTATAGTCTGCATACAGTCTACAGACATCCCTGCATACAGTCTACATACAGTCTGCATACAGTCTGCAGACAGTCTACATACAGTCCCTGCATACAGTCTGCATACAGTCTGCAGACAGTCTACTACAGTCTGCATACAGTCTATCCTGCGACAGTCTGCGTAGTCGCAACAGTCTCACAGTCTGCGTACAGTCTGCATACAGTCTGCATACAGTTCACTGTTTGATGAAGATTAAAAATGTGCTAAAGTTCATTTTTTTAATTTAACTTTTACTGCCCAAACATCATAAACAAAGAGATACTTCATTTCATTATAGATTTGAATATATAAACTCAGTGATGATGGTTAAATTTTTATTTTTGGTGTTGTCTATTGTGTGGGCCCCTGTCAGTCGTGGCCCTTGGAGTTGTCCTAACTTTTTCTCCACCCCCTGCCTTGTCCTCTACATAGAACAGCCACTCGGTCACACTAGATGTTTTAAGACATTTTAAAAACATTGAAATATTCTGTAAACATGTTTATTTCTGCATAATGGACATGGGGACTTTGGAGACTGACTCCCTGCTGGAGCCACCCTCAGGTGGACGTTAGAGGAACTGCAGCTCCTGATGATCTGGGATGGTTCTCCATCATGAATAAAGATCAGAGGGTGGGGCTGGTGGTGCTGGTGGTGGAGTCCGAGTGTTTAAGACCTGGGTGGGGTCCAAACACGCTCATGCCGTGAATCTGCGGTCAGACGTCCTTTAAACATCCCGTGTGTCTCTGTGGTCTGTGCGGGTCTGTGCGGGTTCGTCCTGAGGAGCAGGGAGGGGAGGAGGAAACCAGAGAGAGACAGAGAGAGAGAGGAGAGAGAGGAGACAGAGAAGACAGAGAGAGAAGAGGAGAGAAAGACAGAGAGACAGACAAGGACAGAGAGAAGAGAGAGGAAAACGACGATAACGTCACGAGAAGAGGGTAAAAAAAAAAAAAAAAAAAAACCGGACTGAACCGTTTCAATGGACAGTCGGTGATCGTTGATGCGGGCCGGGACCGAGCTTGCGGACATTCGTGTTTGTTTCCGCGTGCGGGATGAAAGTGTCCGTGCTGACTCGCTGTGCTGTGAAAAGGGGAAGGCGCTGTTCAGTTTCGGTGTTGCGGGAGGAAACGGCGCAGATTCTCATCTTTTTGTCAGGAGCTGCAACTAACGCAGAGAAATGGAAATGTGCGGGGCTCTCCTCCGTGTGCGTGTTTTTTAGGAGCATCGTGACACGCACATCTGCAGCGCTCTGTTTTAATGCGTGACACAGGCGTGTAGCTCGATCCTCGTGCGGTTTTTTTTTTTTTTTTTTTTTCCTGGACCTGGAGGAACGCAGCAGTGCGGGATCACCGGGAGAATTAACAGGTAGCCGCCCCCGTCGTCCGGCACCGACAGCCGGTGTAGGCCGTCACCGCGGCTCGGGTCCTCATCACCCGCATCGTCTCTAACTCCATTCACCGCAGCTACCACCGCATTTTTAGGAGGCAGCTGAAACACGATGTGGTCGGAGGCCTCCATCAGGGCGGATCGATATGTGATGGAGGCCCGGAACTCTGTGAATGCTGCAGGACTCACATCAAGTCTGGGGATGTTGGCCTGTTCTCTGGCCTGCATGCATGTGTGTGTCTGGACAGGACGGACATGCAGTGGAGGAGGTGGTGGAGGAGGTGAGGTGGAGGAGGTGTTGGGGCCTGCAGGCCTCCTCCAGCTGCGATGTTAGCCGCGCCATGTTGGTGTAGCTGCACATCAGATGTGCATCCAGCCGGTGAGGGGTGGGGCGAGGCTGTGAGGAGAAAGAGGTTTGATTCGTTTAACAACCTCCATCATCTGCATGGAGGTGGAGGAGACCCACCCATGCTATGATGGAGGTGGAGGTTCCTCCCCGTCCATTGGCATGACAAAAACATGCATCCGAGCATCTGGCCCGGACTCATCCAGGCCTGATCTCTGATGCATCACACCCTCCTCCCTCCCCTCCTCCCTCCTCCACCTCCTCCTCCACCCTCCTCTTCAGCATTTCTTCCCCTCCTCATTGGCTAAATGGAGCAGCTGTGCCAGGAGACCGAGGCCACGATGCACCCCCTTTTCCCCTTTGTCTTCCTTAGTGCCGTGAGATCCATCTGGTCGCAGGTCCCTCCAGGGAACAGGACTACTGTAGCTAATTGCTCTTCCTCTGCACCGTGTGTGTGTGGTGGGTGTGTGTGTGTGTGGTGGTGTGTGTGGGTGGTGTGTGTGGGTGTGTGTGTGTGTGTGTGTGTGTGTGTGTGGTTTAATTTCCCCCTCGCGGATGCTCGACGCCGTGCCGGCGTTGCGAATGTGTCCCTGTTCATGTCAGGAACAGGAAAACGCGCTTCCTCTCTGCTGAGAGCGGTGATGAGGTGTGTGTGTGTGTGTGTGTGTGTGTGGTGTGTGTGTGTGTGTGTGGTGTGTGTGTGTGTGACCCCGGTTGGGCCCTCAGCTGTCCAGGACCCGGGCCTGGTACCCGGCCTGTAGTGGACTGGGAGTGTTGTTTCAGGATCACAGCTTAAGCCACTACAGATTATATCCGGACAGCTGTAATCAGATTACACCGTGAGAGATTAAATGTGTGTTTTCTGATTTCTGGGACAAAACAGCAAATTATTCCTTAATTGATTGAAGTGGATTATTGATTTATTCTAATCTGAGTCGACCGTTTGACAGTGACGCTCGGACGGATCCAACATGAGCGAGCTGGAGCAGCTTCGCAGGAGGCAGAGCAGCTGAGGAACCAAGATCAGAGTGAGGCGGACATCTTTGTAGTTCTTTAAATGTGACGTCTACGTTTTACTCGATATAGACTCACTGTCTGTTTGTGTTTGTGGGCCAATCAGGATGAGGAAAGCATGCGGGGACCCCACCCTGACACAGGTGAGTGTTAGAGCTCATGATGCTTTAACTGTAAATTCATTCTTACACCAGATGTAAAAATCAGCTTTGTTTCTGACATCCATCTAAAGAATCCGCACAGCACGTCAGATTATTTAACATTTTAAACAGATTATTTATGGAATCTGAACTAAAAATCTGCTGAAACAGAGAGAATGGTCTCTGCAGGCCGACGGCGTCTAAATAAAGAGTTTCATTAGATCGGACGGAACTTTGTTTAACCTGCACATTGACCCAGATAACTGCTGGTGGATCCTGTGGGCGGGCGGATTCAGATGAGGACGAGACGCACCCGGCGGGGCCACCTCGCAAGATCACGCCATGCACTGGGGTAATAAACCACGACTCCAGGTGAGTCCAAACAGAACCAAACGGTCAGATAGTGTGAAGCGCTGCATGATGGAGATATGTGAAGCCCAAATCAAAAGAACAGACAGATTCCATGGTTATAAATACGGTACACGACACGTTCAGGTCGGAGCTACCAGAAACACGGTGGGGGTGTGGTGGTGCGGCACAGCAACACTCAAAGGAAAAGCAGATGGAGCCACCACCCTGTGAGCGCTCCCCTGCAGGGAAAGGTGTAGCAGTCTCAAGTGTTTCTGACTGTCAGGCTCCTGTAGATCCACCAGAAAAAACATATGGATGGATTGTGTCGGGAACATTCATGGTGCCCCAAGGATGAATCCACCTGGCTGTCGTGACGCGCTGGACTTGATGTCCCTGTGGAATGAATCACTCTGACCTCATCACCATCAAGACGTTTAAAGTCCAGAGAGGCAGGTTCTGGGTTTCAGATACTCGACTGACCACAGCTGCAGTGCTAAACGTTCTGAAGGATGGTGCGAGATGTTTCATCACATGACTGACTGCATCAGAAAAATGTCCAATGCCATGTTCTCATTCCCTCATGTCTCATTCGCATGTCTCGTGTCTCGTGTCTCTGCAGGCTCCTGTCAGCGCCTCTCAGGATGGGCAACTGATCGTCTGGGACAGTTTACACCACCAACAAGGTGAAGTCACTATATCAGTGGATAAAAAAGTCTCAGTGACTCACAGCTTCCTGTAGGCCGGACGTGCTCCACCTCTTTTCCAGCGTTCAAATAACAATATCTGCTTCTATTAATGTTTGTGGGTCACGTCGCCACTCAGAAGTTAAATAGCTTTTACTTCCGTAGATCCACGCCATCCCCCTGCGCTCCTCCTGGGTGTGACCTGCCGCATCCGCCCCTTCTGGGAACGACGGTCGCCCTGCGGAGGCCTCGACAACATCTGCTCATCTACTGCTTGAAACGCGCGCGAGGCAACGGCAGGTCCCAGCAGGGAACTACCTGGACACACAGGTGACACAGAACACGCCACACTCAGCCCCTTTTTTCTGTTTCCTCCCGCTTCCTGAAGAGTCCAACAGGAGACAAGCACCTCCACCGATCCACCTCCACCCGCCTCTGAGAAAAGCAGCTTGCTCCCAAAACCGCTAAACAATGAAGATGTCATTTACAACGGTTACTTAATGTCAGGGCAGCGCAGCCCCTTAAACGAGCTGTGAGATGTGTGAACACCGAAGCTGGCTGAACAAGTTATTAACACGATGGTGAAGTGACGGAGCCGATTCATTCATGCTCGTCTGCAAAAGAATCACAAAGAGACAGAAGAAGACTGAGACAGAATAAATATAGACGCTGTGTTCGTGACTCCTAACATCCAGAGTCGAAAGAACCAAACACAAGAGCCAGATACGAACATTTCATTTCTGCTGTAGTGTCTCTTTGAAGCAGAGAGTGAGACAGTGACTCAAGCCTGCAGTTCATCTCGTCCCACCTGAAGGCTGGCTCCGACGTGAGTCCGAAGTCTGCCATAAGGTGTCCCCATGTCCAATGTCCCAACTTCACAGCAGAAATAAACATGTTTTGGCAGCCTTTTGGGCAAGGGGGGAGAAAACAGTAGTTTATTGGTCTCTGGTAGAAGCTATGGGTGGTCACACAGATGACGGGGAACGAGTAGGGGTATGCGAGCCACGCTGATGCGCAGGCAACAAATAAAAATACTGTGAGATGGTAAATGTTATCAATAAACGAGAATCACGTCACCTGTATCACGGATTATTCATTAAACACTGCGGTTGCAAATGTCAATGCAGATATTACATTAGCGTGTGGAGGTGCGGCGGTATTGTGATTGACGGGGGTGACGTGTGAATTATTTTGCCTCTTCAGAAACCGTGACCGTCACATACACGAAAGTGCCTTATGTCTCCGTCTAAATCGTGGTGCAGTGCGGTGACGTTACGTGGCGAACGTTGTGGGTCCCGTACACAGCATCCACACCTTTTAATATCAGATGTCTCGAATGCAGGAGGCAGTTTCATTGTCAGTCCCGCTGGGAGCCGAGCTGACACACATCGGTACCGTGATCTTCACAGGAGATCACGCAGATCGAACGGTCATTCAATCAGGGTGAGCGAGGTTCATCAGTTTGTTGAAACCAGTTTAAAACGTTTGTGGACTCAACAGTCTGGATGAATTTGCTGGACTTCACCGTCTAACGATCCAGAATCTGGTTCAAAGATATCAGAGAATCAGAGAAATCCGTATGTCATCGCTGCAGTGAGGGGCAAGGCCCAAAACCAGACGGACGTCCGAGAACCTCCTACCCAATCAAGCCGCAGAAGCAGGACGGTTTACTACAGGAACATCAACACAGTGCATCTCTGCAGCTTGCAGGTGAAGCTCAAGACTCAGCAGGCAGAGACAGATATCAGCCACAGTGTTGTTACAGGAGAACGACACTGTACGATCAACCTCCGGTGTGTGGTGGGTGTGGTGTCTGTGTGTGTGTGTGTGGTGGGTGTGGTGTGGTGGTTGGTGTGTGTGTGATATATTCAATAAGCAGACCCTGTGCTTCTGTTCTCTCAGGTTACCTGTCATGGTTTGCCAGCTTCCATCGATGACAATCGATCCATCACAGTTCAGGAGACACCACAGGGGACTGCAAGACGGTCGGAGCTGCAGACCAGGTCGTGAAGCTGCAACAGGTTTGAGCTGCAGACAGGTCTGACGGCAGACAGGTTTGGCCACGCTCGGCGTCTCGCGACGCTCTCCTAACGCTGGTCCCTCTGTCCCCCCAGTGACTGTGGGACATCGAGACGAGTCAGCAGACCACGGTTTTTCTTTCTCGGGCCCAGCGGCGACGTATGAGTCTTCCCCGGTCGCCCGACCCTTCCGCAACCTTCGTGGGGCCGAGCCTGCGACGCCTCGGTAAAACGGTGGGGACATCAGGGACAGCAGGTGCCGGCAGACGTTAACGGGCCACGTTCGGACATCAACGCCATCTGTGTGAGCGGCATCGAGGGAACACGCCGTCATGTGGTCTTTTTCAGTAGACAGTAACATCTTGTTACTTTCTGATTTTAATTTACGTGTTTCCTGTGGATAGTGATTGGTTTCAATAATAAAATGTGCATGACACCGAACAGAACCTCTTGAACCGGGCAGTGGTCCATCTAACAGTGGACAACAGGAGCGACAGAACCCTCTGAACCAGCAGTGTCCCGTCTACAGGTGAACACAGCGACAGAACTCTGAACCGGCACAGTGTCCCAGCTAACGTGAACACGGTGGACAGAAACGCGGAACCGGCAGTGTCCAGTCTAAACAGTGAACACAGCCACCTATCAGTTGGTTCTCTTGCTGGGTTTTGGTTCCTGGCGTCCCGGGCGAGTCAGTTCAGTTAGTATAAACTCTGTAAATCACCTCTGGTAGTGTGACCTTATTCCCTGTGTGCTGTGTTCTAACTCCAGGCCCGGTTCTGTTTGCCTGCTAAGGGCGGTAAAGCTTTAGTAAGCTCTGGCCTCCACCCATCTCGTCCCTCCGCCCTCCTGTGATCTGTCCTCCAACATAGAGCAGCTCGCCAGGATTTTGTGTCTCATCAGCTGTGCAGAGATGTCAACCAGCAGCACGCCAACGAGGATTAACGAAGTATCAATTAAAAGCACATCTGACGCGGTGCATAGTCCAGTCCTGAAGCAGGTTCTGGACTGAATGCAGCACACGCAGGTGACAGGTACAGGAACAGGGGTTGATAACGTTGGCTCGTGAGCCTTCCTGGCCTCTCAATGTCCGTCTGTTCCTGATGCCCCCTCCTCCCCCTAGTGTATTTCGTTTCCCAACGGCATCGCTTCGCCACCGGCTCCGACGACGCCACAATAAATGCAGGCTGTTCGAGCCTGCGTGCAGACCCAGGAGCTCATCCGTCTATTGCCATGAGAACATACAATCTGGCGGCATCACCTCGGGCTTCCTCAGCGCTCGGGCGTTTTGGCTGCTGGCTGGTACGACGACTTCAACTGCAACTCTGGGACGCCATGAAAGGGAGGACCGAGCAGGTGGGTGGAGCTGGAGGTTGACACGCCACCACCTCGATGTGAGCGGAACTCACTTTAATGTTTTCATCTCTAAAGAAGCACACACAGACAATCTGACACGGAGTCAGTCAGGTTCATCAGGTGACGTCACAAACGTTTATATCCGGTAGATTCAACCTGGAACTCTCTCATGGTGAGCTCAGAGGATCTCTTTGACAGATGTTTGTCCTGCCACAGACGGAAGAGCAGAAGCAGGCATCGGTCCGCACTTCACGTCATCTGTAAATGCATTACTTCCTCGAAGGAAGTTTGTGTTTAATAAGCTGAAGTAAAGTTACAAAAATCACTGCACTGACTAACAACTAAACTGACTGTCCCTACTAATGTAATTAACGGAGCTGTGATGCCTGTTTTAAACTGTTTTAAGGGTGGAAGACTTGAAAATAATTCTTAACTCTGTTTTTTTTCCCTCAAGTAAATGAGGCTGAATTTACAAAGAAGAAAGACGTCTGAACAGATTCAAAGGAAACATAAAATGAATTCTTTCTGACAATCACTTAAAAGGATGCAGATG
>NC_040032.1:8994122-9040414 GCF_000972845.2 Larimichthys crocea
TGTGAAGCGCTCCGTGCACAGTGTCACCCCCCCAAAAAACCTGAGCCGGGACACCTCCACCCGAGACACGCGCGCGCGGGCAGAGAGGACCGCGAGACAGAAGAGGGGTCTGAAGCAGGAAGTGGGTGAAACCGTCACGAGGAGGCTCAGAGAGGTGAGTCTGTGTCAGGTGGAGGAGGTGGAGGAGGAGGAGGGTGGGGGACACTTCCTGACCGACATCCTCACAAAACAAAAACAAGCCGCAGCTGAGAAGGTGGCGTACTCTCCACAAACACAAGTTCCTCTGCAGCAGCTGCTCCACCCTCCCAGGCCGGAAACAAGGATTTTATTTTGGTAACCGGCTTGTTTCCAAAAATAAGGTCCGCGGCCCCCCCGCAGGTCCTCAGCACGGGTCTGTGACAGGAGGAGAAACATCATCATCATCATCATCATCATCATCATCATCATCATCATCAGCAAACTCCATCAGCTCCTGCAGAAGAGGAAGCAAACCTCCAACTGACAGAAAGATTCAACTTCCTGTTGTAACCGCTGACAGGGTCACATCATGTGTCAGAGGCTGTTTGACACACTCACTGATGCTCAGTGTTTTTAACACACTCACTGATGCTCAGTGTGTTTTTAACACTCACTGATGCTCAGTGTTTAACACACTCACTGATGCTCAGTGTGTTTTTAACACACTCACTGATGCTCAGTGTGTTTTTAACACACTCACTGATGCTGAGTGTATGTAGCTCAGTTAGTTCTGTTAGCTCAGTTAGTTCTGTTAGCTCTGTTAGCTCAGTTAGTTCAGTTAGCTCTGTTAGCTCAGTTAGCTGCATTAGCTCTGCTAATCATGCTAACTCTGTTAGCTCAGTTAGCTCTGTTAGCTCGGTTAGCTCTGTTAGCGGCATTAGCTCTGCTAATCATGCTAACTCTTTTAGCTCAGTTAGTCAGTTTGTTAACTTTGTTACCATCTCTGAGATGCTAGCCCTCAGCTAACGTTACAACACATTCACGACACAGCAACTTGACAGCAATTTGTTGCTGTTAGCATTGTTGAACTGAGGCGCTAGCTCACAGCTAACATTATTATAACACTGTAACAACCGCACAGTTACCTCTGTTAAGTTTGTTAGCAACCGCCCTTTACTTATTGAAACTATTGCAACTGAATTTTGCGGCTAATCTGGAGGCAGGTGCTACGTAGCCATACTGACACACACACACACACACACACACACACACACTGGAGTTGTTAGCTTAGCAAACGTTCTAACAGTCTTGACAGTAGCTATTCGGGGCTGTTAGCTCTGCCGCTCTCAGCTAACGTTAAACATTTAGCACACAGAGACTTTTACAAATGGTCGCCAGTTAGCTCTGTTAGCTCTGTTAGCTCTGCCGATCTCAGCTAACGTTAAACATTTAGCGACTTTTAGAAATGGTTGTCAACGTGCTTCAGTGACTGTCAAAGCTCTCTGTGCGCCAGTTATCTCAGTTATCTCTGTTATCTCAGTTAGCTCAGTTAGCTCTGTTAGCTCAGGTAGCGCTGTTAGCTCTGTTAGCGCTGTTAGCTCTGTTATCTCTGTTAGCTCTGTTAGCTCAGTTAGCTCTGTTAGCTCAGTTAGCTGTGTTAGCTCTGTTAGCTCAGTTATCTCTGTTAGCTCAGGTAGCTCTGTTAGCTCAGTTATCTCAGTTAGCTCTGTTAGCTCTGTTAGCTCAGGTAGCTCTGTTAGCTCAGTTAGGTCAGTTAGCTCTGTTAGCTCTGTTAGCTCAGTTATCTCAGTTATCTCAGTTAGCTCTGTTAGCTCTGTTAGCTTTGTTAGCTCTGTTATCTCAGTTAGCTCTGTTAGCTCAGTTAGCTCTGTTAGCTCTGTTAGCTCAGTTAGCTCTGTCTCTCTCCGTCACTGGGTGTGATCTCTGTTATTTAGCAGGTGATGTCTCTTCATGTCCCATCATGCTTTGTCGTGTGTTCAGGTTCTCCAGGTTCTGCAGGGAAGGTCGGTCACCTGATCACGCTCAGCAGTATGTCAACAAACAAGCAGCTGTGAATCAGCTGACTGCACATACCAACCTGAGGTGTGAGCTTTCATTAAAAACCAGTGAGTCACTCCCAGAGTCCGTCTCCATCTTCACGAAATCTCTACTCGACTGTGCAGAAAAGCAGCAGCTGAGTCGCTTCAGGTGACACCTGAGCGCCTCTGAGCTCCGTTTGTTTATCTGAGGCTGGAGGCGTTCACGAGGCTTCACGTGCTGCTGTGCACATGATGATGTTCATTTTTAGGAAGCGCTGCAAAGAGCAAAAACATCATTTGAAACAGAGAACCGAGATGATCTGATGACGCGTTCCATACATAGAGCAGGTCTTTCTAAGAGTCACAGAGACAGTTCACACCATGAGCGAGCACTTGAAGAGGCAGAAACCTTGAGCAGAACCGTGATCATGGTGAGCTGCCATCTGCCATGACCGGTTCTGATTGATAGTAGTAATAAAAAATAACAGTATTTATAGATGGCATCAAGGCCCAACCACAATCCCCGATCTCGGTGTAGCCACGATTCACAAGAATCTGCTCGACGAGAAAACAGAAAAACAAAAAGTTGGTAACATCCATTAATGACATGAATGTGTCCCCCAGCAGTCTAGGCCTATAGAGGCACAACTGAGGGATGGTTCAGGCCTGACATCACCTCACCTCACCAGAACGTCTTAAGATGACTCTTACATGTGGAGAAGGGCTCTGCCTCCAGAACCAGAATTGGGAGCTGGTTCCCCAGGAGAGGAGCTTGATAGCTGAAAGCTCTGGCTCCCAATCTACTTTAGAGACCATTGGAACCTCAAGGAACCTCGAGGAACCATGAGGAACCTCAAGGACCGCAAGAAACCACAAGTGTTCTAGTGTAGGGTGTTAGGGTTCTCTGAGCTCTTCAAGATATCAAGTTTAAACCTCATTGATTTCTCTTTCACAGGTCAACCAGGCCGGCTCTTCCTCACCAACCATGTCGAACGAGCGCACCCCCCTGATCACCTCAGGCGTTTGTGGCCTTGCTGTGACCGCGGCGGCATGCGGCGCAGAGTCGGACGCCACCCCCGAATCCAACTCGGGGACGCCGAGCAAAGACCCTCGAAAACTGAACACTTTCTTTGGGGTGATGGTGCCGACCATCCTCTCCATGTTCAGCATCATTCTGTTCCTGCGGAGCGGTGAGGTTTCTAGATGTTTGCTCGAGTCTCTCACGGTGTTACCGCTGCGATGACTAACACTGACGAGATCTCTCTTGCAGGGTTCGTGGTGGGTCATGCAGGGCTGTTACAGGGTCTCTTGATGCTGGTCGTCGCCTACACCATCATATCTCTGACTATACTGTCCATCTGTGCCATCTCCACCAACGGTGCCATACAAGGAGGTGGAGCTTACTGTATCCTGAAGACCAAAGTTCAAAGTTCTTGTTGAGTTTGTTCATTTCAGTTGAAACGTCGACCTTAACAAAGTGTGATCAGACATGATCAGTCGCTCTCTGGGTCCAGAGTTCGGAGGAAGCATCGGTTTGATGTTCTTCCTGGCCAAAGTGTGTGCATGTGGAGAGTATGTTCTCGGTCTCGTGGAGGCGATCCTTGACGTGTTTGGTTCAGATCCTGGTAAGTTCTGTTTCTCATCCCTGTTTTCTCACTAACTAAACAATCCCTCTTTATCGTTCTCACTTTTCTGCCTCTGTTCTAGAGTCTTCTGTGTCCGGAGGGGTCCACGTCCTCCCTCAGGGTTACTGGTACACAGTCCTGTACTCCTCAGTCATCCTGCTGCTGTGTCTCCTCGTCTGTCTGGTCGGCGCCCACATCTACTCCCGCACCGCCTTCGTCATCTTGCTGGTGGTCACCGTGTCCCTGCTGTCCATCTTCATCAGCTCCGTGGCGGTCAAGCCTCGGGATTTTGTCATCACCCACCAGAGACCCGGTAACCAGACGGTCCACTTCAACGCCAGCTACACGGGCTACAACGCCACCACGCTGAGGAGCAACCTGGCCTGTGAGGATCTGAAAGTACGCTTACGAGCCGAGCTTTTAAATTTAGGATCTTCATTTAACGCTCTGGCTGTTTGTTCCTCTTTTTGTTCTCGTTGCAGCTGGTTACACTTTGGACTACAGCACCAACTCTGTCATGTCTTTTGCCACCGTGTTTGCCGTCATGTTCACCAGCTGCACGGGGATCATGGCCGGCGCCAACATGTCAGGTTAAAGATTTGCTGATACCTTTGAGTGGTGTGCGTGTCATGATGCAGACGAGCGTCAAACAGGAGACATGTTTATACGTTGTAAATCTTCCTGTGCATGTACAAACAATCATGAAACCGCCTGATGTTTGCTCTTCCTCTGAAGGCGAGCTGAAGACTCCGAGTGTGTCCATCCCTAAAGGCACCATCGTAGCCGTCTTCTACACCTTCACCGTCTACGCCCTCCTCTTCATCTTGGTCAGCGCCACCTGCGACAGGTCTGACATGCTTCAGAATAAAGTTTGATATTAATACTTGAAGAAACATCAACAGTCAGAGCTTTCTTCTTCTTCTTCTTCTTCAGGACGCTGCTGGTTCAGGATTACGGCTTCCTCCAGAAAATCAACATCTGGCCTCCGTTTGTCACCATCGGGATCTACTGCGCCTCGCTGTCAGCTGCTATGTGCTCTATGATCGGAGCGTCCCGGATCCTCCACGCTCTCGCTCTGGATCAACTCTTTGGTGAGGCTTGGTGAGGTTATTTTCACCGTATCAGGATCTACTTCGTGCACTGAGACGCTTGTTCTCCTCACAGGTTTGCCGTTGGCGCCGGCCGCCGTCACATCGAGCTCGGGGAATCCGTGGGTGGCGGTTCTGTACACGTGGGGCCTGGCACAGGTGAGCGGAGTTCCTGTGGCGTGCCGCCATTTTCTGAACCACATCTGTGTGACTGAAACTGTGGTTTGTGTTTCAGTGCGTCGTGTTTGCAGGTCAGCTCAACTCTATCGCCAGTTTGGTGACTGTTTTCTACCTGCTCGCCTACGCTGCGGTTGACCTCGCCTGTTTGGCTCTCGAGTGGGCGTCTGCGCCAAATTTCAGGTAATAAAATGTTGGTGAAGCAAGAAAAATCTAAATCAGTGGCGCTAGAAAATGTAGTTAAGTCGCTTTCTACGGGTTCAACAAGTGATGTCAAATTTAGCACAAGCCCTCAACATCACAGCGATGAACAGCCCCGTGAGGCTCGCTCGGTTATCTTCCTGTCTTTGTTTTATGGGACATGATATTTATCGCCTCTCTCTGCTTCTGTTTTTCATGCGTCTCTGTTCCTCAGGCCGACCTTCCAGCTCTTCTCCTGGCACACCTGCCTGCTGGGGATTCTCAGCTGTTTGGTGATGATGTTCGTCATCAACCCCGTGTACTCGTCGGGCAGCATCGTCCTCCTCTTGCTGCTGCTGCTCTTCCTCCACTACAGATCGCCCACCAGCAGCTGGGGCTACATCAGCCAGGCGCTCATCTTCCATCAGGTATCCGGACTCGCACGGACAGATCTAGAATCAGACGTGCGGCTCGTCATCAGCGCTGTCTTTCCTTTTGGTTTAGGTGCGTAAGTATCTGTTGATGCTGGACGTGAGGAAAGACCACGTGAAGTTCTGGAGGCCTCAGGTGCTGCTGATGGTGGCCAACCCTCGCTCTTCCTGTCAGCTCATCCTGTTTGTCAACCAGCTGAAGAAGGGAGGGCTGTTCGTGTTGGGCCACGTGCAGCTGGGAGATCTGGGTAATGCTCTGCGATGGCCATCTGCAGCTCACAGTATTAAATTATTCTTATCTCTGTATCCTGTGTGCTTTCTGAAACTCCTAACTTGACGTCTGCGGGCACCATCACAGGAGGCTGCTCGTTTGACTTTCGCTTTCCATCTGCTGCTTTCTTTTGCATTTTTAATGAGAGAATAACTTTCTCTGGATCACTGTGGCGTCAGGTCTGAGAGTTTGAACCTGCCAGTTGTGAAGCTCCGTATTTATTTGTCTAAAGAAGCAAACGTGCTTTGAAAACCTCGAGAACAGACACAGCGTGATGCAGAAACACACTGATATATGACAGTGTGACTTTGTGCCTCCTGGTGGCCTTCAGGACACATTACAGGGTTGAGTTATGATCATGTACTTGCAGTGTTGTAAAGTAATGAGTACAAACAGAGCCGGTCTAGACCGTACTCTCTGTAATATTTATAATTATCCAAAATTTCATTAAAATCTAAAGATTTAAGAAGATCTTTCATCTTTCTTCGCCCATGAATCATCTTCAAATCACCCAGATTGATGTTGTGGGGTTATAACCTTCAATCTACCTGTTATACTCAGTAGTTAAAGCTGTCACTAGCTGCAACAGTACAATCCTACTTTATGCACCGTTAACAGTACCGGTACCTTCTTCCACTGTAATTCTGTAATTCTTCTGTGATATGCTCAGCTGTATTTCATCTTGTATTCCTGTTTGATTGACTCAAATCGCTGTAACTTCATTCCCGCCCTGTCCTGGTTTGTAGACACGCTGCCCTCTGACCCGGTCCAGCAGCAGTACAACTTCTGGTTGAGCCTCGTCGATAAACTTGGGGTGAAGGCCTTCGTGGACCTGACGCTGTCTCCCTCCGTCCGACAGGGAACGCAGCATCTGCTGCGCATCACCGGCCTCGGTAAGCTCCGATTCCTGTTCTCCGTGTCCACGTGTGGTCCTGTACAGGTTATGATAATCTTCTGCGTCTCTCTCTGAAGGTGGCATGAAGCCCAACACTCTGGTTTTGGGTTTCTATGACAGCTGCACCCCTGAGGACTTCTTCCTACAGGACACGGCGTTCTGCGACTCCTCGGTCGGACAAGGGACTGAGGATGAGTATAACTTTGGGGTGGACTTGCCTTCGTTACAGGCTCATTTCCCTCCGGTCCGACATGTCGAGAGCCCGCGCTGGCTGTCACCTGAGGAGTACATAGGGATCATCTCTGACGCCCTTAAAATGAGCAAGAACGTGTGCCTCGCTCGGTATTTCTTCCAGTTAGAAGGAGAAGGTAAAGACAGCAAGGTGGACGGGTCGGAGCGGACTATAGATGTGTGGCCTCTCAACCTGCTGCAGCCCGGCAGCCGTGATTACGAGGACGTGTGCAGCCTCTTCCTGCTGCAGATGGCCTGCGTCCTCAACATGTCCAACAAGTGGCGCCACGCAAGGATGAGAATCTTCCTGAACGTGGAGACCGAGTCCAACGACCAAGGCTGGGTGGTGAACGAAGAGACGTTCCGGGAGTTGCTGAAGAAGCTGAGGATCAGGGCGTCTATAAAGATCGTGCCGTGGGACTCGGTGGTGCAGCATCACGTTCAGTCGGCCGGCGAGCCGACCCAAGCTCTGTCCGAGGACTTCCTGTCCGCCGTCAACGCCATGCTGATGGAGCACAGCTCGCAAGCCGCTGTTCGCTTCCTGTATTTACCCCGCCCTCCGGCTCATCACAGCCAATCACAGCAGTACCTGGCTCAGGTGGAAGCAGTGACCAACGGTTTAGGACCAACGCTCCTGATTCACGGCGTCACGCCTGTCACGTACACAGACCTGTGAGCACGAGCTTTCCTGTTTTATGAGTAGCAGCAGCGCAAGTTTAAACTGTGGTTAAACATAAAGCCATGAAGTGCTAAAGGTACGGTATGTAGCAGCTTTGTTTCGTCGTTTAGCTGAAGCTTAGAGATGCCACAGCAAAGTGCACTTTTTAAAAAATGCCACTTGAGCTTTTTGCAATGAAAACAGATGTTTTCCTGTTCTCAGATACTTGAAGCGGCCCGAGCCGAGAAATGGGAGAATACTAATAAAACGTTTGCAGGTGTGAATTATGTCGACGTAACCTCTGGTTGGCTTCAGCATTTAGCTTCTCACATAAGGCAGATATAAAAATGTGTCAAAGACTCAACACACAGTTTATTTTGAGAAATACGGGTTGTCTAACACCAGAACCCCACCGGGCACGTCTCCGTTACGTCTACGCAACTTCAAACCTCAGTCCAGACTTTAGCTTGCTCAGATTTGGTCTTTTTTCTGTTTTTTGTGCTTCCAAATGTGCAAATATGTATTTAATTTAAAAAACAGTCATGTATTCTCTGCAGAGACGAGTGGAGACCGGGGACGCTTCAATTGCACTTAGCTCCGTACACGTAACGTGTCTCATCCGCGCCCGGTGGAATTTGGCCATAAGACATGGGATATAGAAACGTCTGTGTATATTTTCAGGGATTACATGTCGAGTTTGTGGTGTTTTCTCATAACAGATGACTTTAATAGTTTTTTTATTAACTGCATTTTTGCTGCTCGCCTCTCTGGACCAGGTGACCCAAAGACGTTCAGGTTTTTGTTGCGTGTTCGTCTGCGATCATGTTTTCCTGTTACTGTTTAATCTCGAGTCTTTACGAAAGAAATGAACTGTTTTGTACTTCCGACCTCGGAAAGAAGAACAGCACAGCTGTTACTTGGATGTTCGTCATTCTTCATGATGCACTGATGGTTACCAACGATGATGAAAGCAGAACAAGTCATCACATTTTAACATTCAAAATAATTTAACTTACTTACAAAGTACAGAGTAAAACCTTCCTGCGTTTCTGTCTTTTAGTTTTACAGTGTTGCGGCGCTCGCGTGGACACAGATGCTGAATAAGTCATCGGTCGCCTGGCTCGGCATGTTCCATCGACAGTTAAAACAGTGAATGAGAAAGCCTTAAAGAACTGACACTTGTATACCAACGCTCTGTAAGTGTATATATTAAACTGCTGTTTGTCATAGAAGTAAATATATGCTAACTCTACTGAGTATTGTTATCTGTGTTCTCATGTGGAGTGTGACAGTCAAGATGAAATATCTCAACTAACCAAAGACTTAAAGGTCCAGTGATTTAAAAACACAACTGTGACATCATGTAATCCACATCGTGGACTACTCCTCCTTCTCCCTGCACGCTCGTCCGTCATTGAGTTTTGGGAGGTTTCGTAGTTTTCTGATGAAGACCGACGACATAAGAACCCAGTCCGGCACGAGTGTGAGCGCCGCGTCCTGTGGGACGATGGAAAAACAAGATGTTAAGATGCTGCAGCGGCCGACAGTTTGATCATAAATCAGTCTGTTAGTGTCTCCGACCTGGAGAGCGTGGGACAGGCAGCCGCTGGTGTAGCTGGAGTGACCGACGGTGTTCAAGGCGTCGCGGGCGAAGCTCGGAGCGCTCTTCACGAAGCTGCTGACCGCAATGTTTTTTGTCATGTTGGTGGAAACCATGAAGGGCGTCACGCACTGAGGAGACACGGACTGTGGTTGGACAACTTCCTTTGACATCATCGTATTGTATCATATTTCACGCAGATGTTGGTCACAGTTCTTTTGATATCCAAATTTAATGATGACAACTTCAGCCTCAGAAACGTCGGTCTGCTTTGTAAACCGTCATGAACTTTACCTGAACAATAATTCCCTCTGACTTGTACTCGGCGTGCAGACACTGAGAGAAATACGTCACAAAGATCTGAAACAAAGAAAAAAAGCTCAAAGTCACCAAACAAGTGGATGAGCGGCTCGTGAATCTCGAATCGGTGTCATCGTGAGTGTCGTCGTGTGTCGGTGAGGAAATACCTTACTGGCAGAATAAACGGACAACAGAGGCTGTGGACGGACGGCCACTTGAGACGAGATGTTGATGATCAGGCCCGTCCCTCTAAGAAGGAGATGGAAGACAAACGTCCATAAGTTCATAATCACTTGACTTTTATTGACTGTTACCTTCGGGGCGTGAGCTGCAGTACCTCTGAACCATGTCGGGAAGAATCAGCCTGGTCATCTGAGCGAATGAAACAGAAATCATCAGGTTTATTTAACCAAACGTGATCATGTGGAAGCAGTCGTACAGGAAATGTCTTACCTGAGGCACAGACAGCACGTTACAGTTCACGATGTGAGTGATCTTCTGCTCAGAACAGAAACAAACTGTGAGTTACGGAGACGAACCTTCACCTGAATCATCACCCGGCGTGTCGTCTGCAGACAAACTCACCTGCTCGGCGTCTGGTGTTTCCAGGAAGTAGGTGAAACTATCGGAAATGGACATTCCCACGTTGTTAACTGTGACAAACGAGACAAACAACCTGTGAGCACACAGCAGCTTCATCTGGATGACTTCCTCTGATTGGCTGTCCAATTACCCAGAACTCCAATCTGCAGCCCCTGCAGCTCTTCAGCTATCGCAGGATAGATCCTGTGACCGTCCGTGAAGTCCGCTCGGATGGTGCGAGTCTTCCGTCCGTACAGATCCTCTGAAGCAGACAAAGAATATTCTGGATGAAATGTTTCTGTTGTAACTGAACCTTCAGCACGCCGTCATTCCACTCACCAATCTCTTTGGCAACCAGCTGAAGTTTTTTATCAGATCTGCTCACCAAAACGACGTCCAGGCCTCGCCGCGCCAGCTACGAGGAAATATGCAGATAGACGAGTTAGACGACTTTTTTAACTCACAACAGGAGTGAAATGTGAAACACGACTCACCTCGATGGCGTAAGCTTTACCGATCCCAGACGTGGCGCCGGTGACGACTGCAGGAAGGACCAAAAACACACAGTCAGTTCATCTATCAGCATGTCGTGGTGTCACTCTTTAACCAAACTTCAACACGTTTTCACTTCTGAACTGTCCATTTATACAAAACCAACTTCTAAATGTTACAGTGAAGTCAACAGTCGGCCTCAGCGAGCATCAGGTACAAATGTGAGTTGTTAAACTGCCAGTGGCGAGCTGTAAGTGAGGAAAGTGAGAGGAAGGGTAGCAAACATCCCGTGTGGTGAGCCAGAGAAAACTCTCCCTGCTTCAGTATGTGGATCAGATCCTGGACATCCTGCTGTGAATGATGTCAAATTAATAAATAAATGTTTCAGCTTATCATGTCTGAACTGCCCTGGCAGACGGAAGTCCGGTTAGTGCTGCTGATGGAAGTTAATGTGATATTTGCAATTGGCCTCACACACACACACACACACACACACACACACACACACACACGCAAACTGAAAAGTAAACAACGCTGAAAAACTGGAAAGTGAACTCACACTGTTAACACGTCGTTTTGCCATTAAAAGTCACATAAAGTAGATTTCCTGTGTGGTTACCTGCCCACTGCCCAAATTTCCTGAAGTCCACTTGCCAGAACTGTGACAGGACAAACTGTCTGAGTCCACACCAACACCTCCACACGAGCCTCGTCAGGTGGAAAACAACCAAGAACCCTCCGACGATGGCGAGCGCGGCAGAGAGCGACATCCTGCAGCAGAGCTCTGGACTGAACGATGGGCTGCAAAAGCTCAATCCTAATTTTATATTAGAGGAAATGTGTGTGCTCCTCCCACACTGCCCCACCTCTCACTGTGTGCTGCTGTCACCAGCATGAAGTGAAGGAAACACCCCTGCAGGCCACACGATGCACCTGAACCTGACCCAAATATCCAGAAATCCATAAAACATCATTAGAAACAAACTCCTCGACTGAAGTTCAGTTTAATTGTCAAATTTAATCATGAAGGTTCAAAATATAGCAATCATAGAAAACTAAATAATAATAATAGATATTGTTTAAGTAATGTGAGTACCTTGTTTACCTGGAAAACCTGTAACACCTTGAAGGTAATCAGCATCAGCTGTTCCTGTTTATGTACTTCTCGTCTTTATGTCAACAAACATGCTGAATATTGAATATTTGCATATCCTGTTTGTTTTTTTTGGCTGCAGGTCAAGTCAAGTCAGCTTTATTATCAGTGCTGCCACATGTACAGGACATACAGAGAACTGTATCCCTGCTGCAGACAGCGATAAACACGAAATATAAAATATAAAGTGTAAGACATAAAAAACATATGCAAGCTAAAAGATATCTAAGAAAAGACAGTGGCAAATCTAAAACATAGAAACAGTGTAAACAGTATTGTAAAGGTCGTCTCACAACAAGAATAATGAGATTATTAAAAAATCAAAAAACAAACTACAAAGATCTCTGCCCGAGTTAAAACCTGTGCAGGTGAAGACACTCAAACTGTCCTACAATTCCCATAATGCACTCCATGTCCTTCTGTTATGAAGCAGAAACCTCCGTCTCTGTGAAGTGAAATAAAAAGCTGCAGTTCCTCTAACGTCCACTTGAGGCTGGCTCCAGCAGTGAGTCAGTCTCCATAAGTCCCCATGTCCAAATGTCCAACTTCACAGCAGAAATAAACATGTTTACAGCCTGGTACAAAAAACAGTTTTGGTCTCTGTAGCTAATTTCCCGCGGGCATACAACTGTACTGAGGGTGAATTTAATAACAACCACCTGTTCACATTATATTAAGGCTTAAAGGTATGCAGGGTTAAGAGCGTGGAGCAACCAGGGCGTCGTTCAGCCTTTAACACACGGCTGGTCGTTCTCATGAGGTCACAGCAGCGCGCTGACTTAAATAACTCGTCCTCATTAAAGAGTTTGAATCTAATCAGCAGCTCGTCCATCAGCTGCAGATAGAAACAGTAACGCAGTGAAACGTAGGCTGACGCAGCTGATACGATTCACAATCTGTCAGCTTTCCGTGTCCGCAGAAACAGTCCTACCCACTCGTGTAAAAACCAGCGTGTGTCCTCCTGATTAAACGTTGACTGATAACGTTTGTGATTGTGACAGATTCCCTCGTACGAGCACGAGAAAAAGCTGCTAATCGTGTGAAGAAGATAAACATTTCCTGTGTTTCTCTGATGACACGGTCGGTGTGAAACGGTGACGGACAGATGTGATGTTAACGTGCACAGAGGTCAGAGGTCAGAGGCATGTCGAGCTCAGGTGACCTGATGAAGACGGCAGGAGCTGATCATCGATTCTCCTCCATAAATCAGTTTTTATCTAGTCTTTTTATTTTTGAGCGTATGTGTGTGTGTGTGTGTGTGTGTGTGTGTGGTGTGTGATTCATGTGACTGCAACCCCCTCGCCTCACAGGAAGCCTCAAACCGAGCGGCGACCTCAAGCCGAAGCTGCAGCTCCTCAAACGCTCGGTTTGGGCCCGTCCTGTGGTTTCCGTTTCATGTGCAAAATCACAAAAACACCTGTGACATCTCTAGTTTTTAAAGACTCATTTAAGGTGTCGGTGTTGGCAAATAAATGTAAATAAAGCATTTAAATCGACACACTGGACTTTAACAGCTGAACGTTTGCAGTCGAGCACCAGAGGGCGCTGCAGCCTCCACACAGGCCAGCTCAGTTTGGACTTTAACGAGTCAAACTCACTTATACAGGTTTAAATGTCCTGAACACAAAGACAAACAAGTCAAACGTTAGCTCAGAGATTAGAGGAAGTTAACTTTCATTTATTCATTCATACTGTTTCTTATTGTTTGTCGATCATGTGGAGGAACAGTGGCAGGAGGTTCCCTGTTATCTAACACCTTTTAAAAATAGGTTTCCCTCCTTTCCTGTCGCTCTGAACAGGTGATCCTGAAAGACACTGGTTGAGTCACCGCGTGGCGTTCGGCCACATGAATTCACCTGATCATGGAGGGGAGGAGCTTCAGCTTCAGTCTTTGATTAATAACTAAAGAGACCGAGCACAGTTGTCAGCTTCACGTCCTCCGCCTGAAATCGTCATTTTGTGACGCTGCCTGTTGGCAGAGCAGATTTACAGACGGGCTTTAAGGGCTGACCTAATTCCAGTCTGTTGTAAGGCCTGCTTCCTGACCCCACGAGTCTCTGCTTGCACTCGGACAGAGTAATCATATTTTGGGCTCAACAATATGAAGAACACGGCGGTGTCCCCTGTCCGTTGCTGGTTCTTCGCTGTACGGCTGACCTTGCTTCGATCTGCAGTGCTGTTAGTCACTAAGAGGCTTGCAGCAGCGGATCAGTTTAGCACAGCCTCACCTGTCTATCTGATTACTTCAACAAGGCTGCTATCAAAGACAGGAACACATGCAGAGAGCATGTTCACATTCATGAAGCTCGGCAGACGTCACAAAGAATATCTGCAGTTTATGAGCATCTTTATATTTTTATTTTAAAACTCCTCTCTGAGCTGTCGTCCTGCAGTGATCCGAGCGCTGCCAGCAGACTGTCAGTGGCTTACATGAGATATTTTAAGGCCTCAGCTCCAGCTCACATGCTTCTTATGCCTTTATTAGCACTGCTCCCGTACAGTACGTTAAGAGCTCATTGGCTGTTTGACCGTCCAGATTTGACCTCTGGGAGGGAGGCTGCAAAGATAATATAGAAATATTAACCATGAACATCTTCTGGTATTTGAAAGACTTCGTAGTAAGATTAGAGTCGCAGCAAAGAGCATGAGTGAAGGTCTCTGCAGGCTTTGAGCAGCAGCAGCAGCAGCAGGGTTACATGAGGCTGCAACGCAGGCACCTTAATCACTGGACCAGTTTCATCGGCCTCGGGCATGTCTGTTAAGATTCAGAGCTGTGTTCTCCCTTTGCAAAGGTGAAACTGGAATCTGTCTTTGTCTCCTTCATTTCAGACATCTCTCTGTTTGTATTTCAGGTCTGTAGCAATTCGGGGTGGTTTTGCAACACCACAACAGGTCACAGCAGCACGCTGACTTAAATAACTCGTCCTCATTAAAGAGTTTGAATCTAATCAGCAGCTCGTCCATCAGCTGCAGATAGAAACAGTAACGCAGTGAAACGTAGGCGTGACAGCTGATAAGATTCACAATCTGTCAGCTTTCCGTGTCCGCAGAAACAGTCCTACCCACTCGTGTAAAAAATCAGCGTGTGTCCTCCTGATTAAACGTCTGACTGATAACGTTTGTGATTGTGACAGATTCCACTCGTACGAGCACGAGAAAAAGCTGCTAATCGTGTGAGAAGATAAACATTTCCTGTGTTTCTCTGATGACACGCTCGGCTGTGAAACATGTGACGGACAGATGTGATGTTAACGTGAGCACAGAGGTCAGAGGTCAGAGGCATGTCGAGCTCAGGTGACCTGATGAAGACGGCAGGAGCTGATCATCGACTTCTCCATAAATCTAGTTTTTATCTAGTCTTTATTATTTTTGAGCGTGTGTGTGATTCAGTGACTGCAACCCCCTCGCCTCACAGGAAGGTCCCAAACCGAGCGGCGACCTCAAGCCGAAGCTGCAGCTCCTCAAACACTCGGTTTGGCCCGTCCTGTTGTTTCCTGTTTCTATGTGCAAAACCATAACACCTGTGACATCTCGAGATATAAAAGACTCATTTAAGGTGTCGGTGTGTGCAAATAAATGTGAATAAAGCATTTTAAATCTGACACAGCTGAACGTTTGCAGTCGAGCACCAGAGGGCGCTGCAGCCTCCACACAGGCCACAGCGGCTCAGTTTGGACTTTAACGAGTCAAATTCACTTTATACAGGTTTAAATATCCTGAACACAAAGACAAACAAAGTCAAACGTGAGCTCAGAGATTAGAGGAAGTCAACTTCACATCATTTATTCCATTCATACTGTTTCTTATTGTTTGTCGGTCATGTGGAGGACAGTGGCAGGAGGTTCCCTGTTATCTAACACACCTTTTAAAAATAGGTTTCCCTCCTTTCCTGTCGCTCTGAACAGGTGATCCTGGAAAGACACTGGTTGAGTCACCGCGTGGCGTTCGGCCACATGAATTCACCTGATCATGGAGGGGAGGAGCTTCAGCTTCAGTCTTTGATTAATAACTAAAGAGACCGAGCACAGTGTCAGCTTCACGTCCTCCGCCTGAAATCGTCATTTTGTGACGCTGCCTGTTGGCAGAGCAGATTTACAGACGGGCTTTAAGGTGCTGACCTAATTCCAGTCTGTTGTAAGGCCCTGACCCCACGAGTCTCTGCTTGCACTCGGACAGAGTAATCATATTTTGGGCTCAACAATATGAAGAACACGGCCGGTGTCCTCCTGTCGGCGTTGCTGGTTCTTCGCTGTACGGCTGACCTTGCTTCGATCTGTCAGTGCTGTTAGTCACTAAGAGGCTTGCAGGCAGCGGATCAGTTTAGCACAGCCTCACCTGTCTAATCTGATTACTTCAACAAGGCGGCTATCAAAGACAGGAACACATGCAGAGAGCATGTTCACATTCATGAAGCTCGGCAGACGTCACAAAGAATATCTGCAGTTTATGAGCATCTTTATATCTTTATATTTTAAAGCGTGGGCTTCCCTCTCTGAGCTGTCGTCCTGCAGGGATCCGAGCGCTGCCAGCAGACTGTCAGTGGCTTACCATGAGATATTTTAAGGCCCTCAGCTCCAGCTCACATGCTTCTTATGCCTTTATTAGCACTGCTCCCCGTACAGTACGTTAAGATGCTCATTTGCTGTTTGACCGTCCAGATTTGACCTCTGGGAGGGAGGCTGCAAACATAATATAGAAATATTATAATATGAACATCTTCTGGTATTTAAAAGACTTCGTAGTAAGATTAGAGTCGCAGCAGAGAGCATGAGTGAAGCTTTGAGCTGCAGCAGCAGCAGCAGGGTTACATGAGGCTGCAGACGCAGGCACCTTAATCACTGGACCAGTTTCAGGCCTCGGGTCATCACATGCAGTTCTGTAATTTAACGTAGCGGCGATGAGCAGAAGGTTTTTCTGTGTTCTGCTTCGTGTGAGGAAGTTTATCAGAAGAGTGCAATGATGGAAAACAACAAGTCATTCATAGGTGAGAGGTCAATGAACGGGTGATCATGTTTGCATCTTTTATCCCTGAAAAATAAAAATCATTTTTCTTTGAGCTGCAGGTCAGGGCCTCCAGCAACCATCCATCGAAGCTCAAAGTTCGTTCAAACAGTTGTAAACGTGTGAAACTTTCTCGTCTTCATCATCTCCAGGAGACAGTGAGTGAACAAACCTGGACTTTCACCATCCCTCCCCCTCGCTCACTCTCTTCCCACACTAGTATGGATTAAAAGCTAAAGACGGCTGAGGAGTCAGGCTTCGTCCTTCCCACTCTTCCCTTTGTTTTTACCTCTTACCTCTCCCCAGCTCTCTGCCAATCTGTTTTTTTTTTTTTTACCAAAAAACTCTGGTTCAGAGTTTCACGTCTTTTCACGTCCATCCATCCATCAGCTCCCTCTTTGGTTTGGGGTCGGTCCCAGTCCAAAAACTGGGGACAGGACAAGAACTAAAGAAGGACCGACCTGCTGGAAATGTGGAGATATTTTTCATTTTGTCTCTTGGATGCACGAGGTGATAATTTGACTTGTTCATGCTCTTTAAGTGACTTTTGAGATGTTTCCCCGTTAAAAGGACGAAGATTTCCCGTTCTGTACCTCTGTGGACTTAATCCACCTGGATCCTGGACGGTTCTGCACCGACACCGACATGGCTCCTGTAGAAAAGCTGCTTCAGGTCAGAAAATCTCCTAACAAATGTGTTTCACTTGTTTTGTCTTGTATTTCACAGCAGTGTGGTAATTTAACTATTTGTTCACGTGAATAATTCATCCATCGAGTTCCTCCAGTAACTGTTGGACCATCGAGGATTGTTTCTCTTCATAAATGTTATTATAGACTTTTAGAAAATCATACACTGAAAACAAAAAAGATTTTATCTCATTAAAAATAATTGGACCTGTGATTTATTCCCAGAACGAGAACAAGGCCAGAATATTTACTCAGTGCTCCTCTTAACCTATTAGCCACTGCTAAGCCAACGTCAGCATTAGAAACTCTAGAAGGCTCGTCGGTCATCGCTCGCTCAAAGTCAAAGAAAGTCAAAGAGAAATATTCAGTGCTGGTAAAATATCATTTCTGGTGGTTTACGTGTCAGATTCAAGTCAGTAAAAATCAGTAAATATAATGAAATAAGTCAAATTAAAACTCGTGCTAGATCGATAAAATCAGCCACGTCGATATTATCTTGTTGCAGATTTATAACTTATGTGTAACTAATAATATATCGATGAGTTACTAGAGGAACTGCAGGACAGAAAACTATGAGGTCATTTAGAAACAGGGTCACTGTTACATAATGTGTCCACCAGAGAGCGCCGACAAGTTCATTAAACGGTTAGACGTCCGATTCTTAAGAAAGAAAATCAAACCGATTAGTTTATTTATTTTTATTTTAACTGCACAATGACGTAACATGTGGCTAATAAAACTCTATGATAATATCCACAAATATCTGATCAGAGGTTCTCTGAGCTCTCTGAGAGGTTGGCCTTATTGGCCATAACCTGGATTTAAAAGCATGAAATTGTGTCAATTTCTACGCTTACAGATTATGAACCTTTTTGTGGTAATAGTTAGAAAAACAGAAGATTATAGTCTGAGCAGCACAGTTTTATTTCAACCTCTAACACCAGTGTGAACACAGTTACATACTTGTTTCAAGAATCCGAGCAGTGACCAGAGAAGAGGAAGAAGAGGAATCCCGCACAAATGACTCAAGAGACTTTAGAAGATGCCAAGACTAAATAAAGACATCAAGGCCAGATTTAGCTCCACGTTACCTGGCAGTTGATTTTTTAAACTCTGTGAGCTCATCAGACGAGCTCCTCCGTGAGACAAATGTCTAATTCTTCTTTTCTTTTGTATTTTCTGCAGTCAGTGATGGCTCGGGATCGTCTCGTCACCGGTCCAGCTTTGGACTAGAGGCCCGTCGAGTTCCAGCGGACACAGTCCTGTCCAGAAAGACGCAGTCGTTGTCTCGCATTGACTCTCTGCTCCTCTCGTGTGTCGGAAAGCATCGTAATAGCCGAGCGAAGAAATGGCAAATCACAGAGACCCTCGATTTCTGCACAACCTGTCCTACCACCCACGATGGCAGCACGACTCCGTAAAAGTAAAGAGGAAAAGACACGCGAGGACAGTGGCTACGAACTGTTTCAGTGGATATAGTCTGTTTGAATCAATAGCAGCTTCATCAACATTGTCATCAAAACCACAGTTGCCATCGTCCCCTGTGCGACGCTGCAGGAGCTGGTGGGGGAACTGGTTTCTTCTGCCCTTACTCATGGTCTCATTTCTGCCCTGTCAAGCCTGGGCGACCACTTTCAAGGTGGCCTTGGTTGGACCTTGGACTTGTGACCTCTTATACTCCAAAGCCCTCCCTGACTTGGCAGCCCGACTCGCCACCACTCGCATTAACGCGGACCCCCACCTCAACAAAGGCTACTGGTATGACTACATTCTCATCAGTGAGGACTGCAAGTCGCCCCGTGCGCTTGCTCGCTTTGCCGAGCTGAAAGGTTACGGTGCGGTTTTCTTGGGCCCCGCCAACCCGGGTTACTGCTCCTCAGCTGCTATGTACGCTAAAGAGTGGGATATGGGGATGCTTTCCTGGGGTTGCCTCAAACCGAACATGGAAACAAGAGGGATGTATCCCACCTTCCTGCGGCCGTTGCCACTGTCTTCCCATGTACTCTTCACCGTGTTGAGGTACTTCCGTTGGGCCCACGTGGCCATCATCTCTGAGGAGACAGACGTGTGGGAGTCCACGGGACAGGAGCTGGCCTCATCGCTGAGGGCCCTCGGCCTGCCCGTCAACCCCGTGGTCACTATGAGGGACGACAAGGACGGGCCTCGGAGAGCCCTGGAAGAAGTGCGAGAAGCAGACCGGGTCAGAGGTGAGTTGTAGGTGTAACGATGACTTGAAACACTGACTCCACCCGGCTTTCATTCCTCATCTAACCTGTCCTCTCTCCGCAGTGGTCATCATGTGCATGCCTTCTGTCCTGATCGGCGGTCAGTCCCAGTACGACCTCCTGACAGCAGCCTTGCACATGCGTATGATTGACCGTGGCTACGTGTTCATCCCCTATGACACCCTCCTCTACGCTCTACCCTACAACGGCGCACAATACCATATGCTGGGTAATGACACCAACCTGCGGAAAGCCTACGATGGAGTCCTCACCATCACTATGGACTCTGGAGAACGCAATTTCTTTGAGGCCTTCAAAGATGCTCAGGACCGTCATGAAATCCGCAGCAGTACCCCACCAGAGCAGGTGAGACTCTCTGTTGATCACTGTGATCATATTCATAGAAAAACACTTTACATCCATCACCATCACTGTCTCCTCTGTCAGGTCTCTCCATTCTTTGGCACCATCTACAACATGATGTACTACATAGCTATGGCAGCTGAACAAGCCCGCAACGATGGAGGTGGACGCTGGGTAACGGGTCAGATCATGGGCGATAGCAAGGGCGGCTTCGAATTTGAAGGCTTCAATCAGCACTTGAGTGCCGGCAGGAACGGCGAAGGCATGCAGGCTCGCTACGTGGTGCTGGACTACAGCGGCATGGGTACATCTCTCTACTCCACTCATGCTCTGGTTGCTGCACATACTGATGGCAAGACCGGAGGCCTGAAGTACCTCAGTCGTTCGATTCATTTTGCAGGCAGCACGCCCTACACGGACTCAGGCTGCTGGTTTAGTCCATACTTTGCCTGCAGTGGAGGTGAGTGCATTAAGTAGTATCAGCTGGTTTGATGGATATTTCTGGATTCAGTTCATTCAAACTTTGTCTTTGTCTTCCTAAAGGCATGGATTCAGTCACCTTCTTCTTCCTTACCTTGGCGTTCATTGCTTTGGCTGGACTTGGGTTTCAGTTCTTTATGTTTTTAAAGTATGTACAGTAGAATATTAAAGGTTTGAACTCTCATCTGTCTCAGTCTTGTGTGATTTTTAGAGTTTCTTTTTGTTTGTCTGCTCAGGAGGAGTGGCAGAGTTGGGTTAAGCTTTGGAGGGATGGGTAGCAGTGGAGCAACAAAGGTAGTCCTGACCCTGGATGACCTGGTCTTCATCAACACTCAACTCAGCAAACGGGTCAGTTGTGCATCTTCTCTCTGCAAGTATGTGATGTGTGAAACCCCTAAAAGCTGACCCCGTCCTCTTTGAACTGTCTCTGAGCAGAAGATCAATGATGAGAGTATCTTGAGAAGCCAGCTTGATATGAAGACGCCTCACCACTCCGTGTCCGGACGTAGCTACTTGGCCACCACACCGGACAGCTCGAACGTGGCCGTGTTTGAGGTGAGGCGAGTCTGTCTCGACACATTTGATAAACTCTTTGTCTTACCAGTGCTTTTGGTTTGACAAGGACTTTTTGTGTTCGTCCCAGGGTGACTGGGTTTGGTTGAAGAAATGCCCCAGTGGGGAAGTGTCAAGCGTCAACAGCAGCACTGAGCATGTCTTTGTCAAGGTGAGTGAGCGTGCGGTCATGTCACTCTTTGTTGTTGCCAGAAATCACAAATCACAACCAGCTACTCACAATGTTTCCACGGTCTTCCTATCAGCTACGAGACATGAGGCACGAGAACCTCAATCTGTTCCTCGGACTGTTCTTGGACTCTGGGATCTTCGGCGTTGTGACTGAGCACTGCTCCAGGGGCAGCTTGGAGAATCTGCTCCACAATGAGGAAGTCCGTCTGGACTGGATGTTCAAGTCTTCCCTCTTAATGGATGTGATTCGGGTAAGAGAGACAAAAATTGAAGTTCCCATCTTGTTGTGAGTTTGTTTTTTTTACACGTTTTCTACAAACGTTTCACCTTCAGGGAATGAAGTACCTGCACAATCGTGACATCATCCACGGACGCCTCAAGTCCCGTAACTGTGTGGTAGACGGACGCTTCGTGTTGAAGGTGACAGATTACGGCTTCAACGAAATCTTGAACTGCCAAAACATCGACTGTGGCGCGGAAAAGCCCGAGAGTGAGTTCACATGCATCCGCAGACGAATTCAGTGACTTACATTTTTTGATTTTCTTTCTTTCTTTATAATTGTGGATCTTTTTCTGGACACAGATCTGCTCTGGACGGCTCCTGAGCTGCTGCGAAGCTCCAGTCTGAGGAGGAGAGGCACCTTCCAGGCAGACGTCTACAGCTTCTCCATCATCGCGCAGGAGATCATCTGCCGCTCTTCACCTTTCTGCATGCTGGACATGCCTCCCAAAGGTGAGTGACGTGTTGGAGCTGTGTGCAAAAGATTTATCCATATTCTAAATCTTTATTTTGGCAAATCTGCACAGCAAGACGTGCCATGAAAGTACATCTGCTGTTGTTCTCCACAAACTTTTAGAATTATTGCAGTTATTTCACAGTGTTGCACCAACTGCATCTTCAGTGTTTTGTCTGTTTTCATTCATTCAGAGATTATCAATAAGGTCAAAGATCCTCCTCCGTTGTGTCGGCCTGTCATCTCCGTGGACGAGGCCCCGCTCGACGTGATCCAGATCATAAGGCAGGCCTGGAGTGAAGAGCCGGACAAGAGGCCGACCTTTGAGGAGATCTTCAAACAGGTAACAACACACTTTGATCCACATCTTCTCGTCCTTATACGTTAAAGTAGCACGCTGGAGATTTCTCTTTCTCCGTCCGACAGTTCAAGAACATCACCAAGGGAAAGAAGACCAACATCATCGACTCGATGCTGCGCATGTTGGAGCAGTACTCCTCCAACCTGGAGGATCTGATTAGAGAGAGGACGGAGGAGCTGGAGGTGGAGAGACAGAAGACAGACAAACTGGTTGCTCAGATGTTGCCCAAGTGAGTTTTCAGCAACTTGAAGGGACAGACTAATGAAACTGTGGTGTTTAAAGTCAGAGCTATTGAAGAGCCCCCGGAGGCCTGGAGAGCATCAACACAACAGAATAAATAAATGATGCTTCTTTTACGAGGTCAAAGGTCAGAGACATTATCTCTGAAATGCAGTGCCGGTGTGGTTTTGAGGTCTCTTAGTAACAATCCTCAGGAAGTGTGGAGATCTGTGCTGAATAAAACCGCCGAGAAAAACATCCGGAGGGTTGTTAGTGAATCGAAGCAGGAAAACACGATCAAGCATCCGAAATTGTCAAAACCGATTTCTTTACTTTTCCATCTCAAACTTTTTTTTTTTTCTCCACCAGAATAAATCTGCAGTTCTGCTGCATTCAGCAACTGTGGGAATGTTTGGTGCAACGACGAGCGATGATGTGATCAGTTGATCATCATGTGGACAGTCGAACACAGAACCCAAAACAACAAACCAGCAGATAAACTCAATCAAATGTGTCTCAGATTTAGACTAAAAGTCAAAACGCGGACACGTAACATACCCTGAATTCAGTTTAATCAGAGCTTATTGAACCTTTATGTCGTTAGATCAAATAAAAGAAGTGGATTCTTGTTTTTAACGTGAACTTCACCGTGTTCGCTCTGTGTCTTTGTCTGAAATCGTATCATTGGTTGGTTTGTCGTCTTCCTCCTTCAGGTCCGTGGCTCAGGCGCTGAAGACGGGCAAACCCGTCAAACCCGAGCATTTCAGTGAGGTCACGCTGTACTTCAGCGACATCGTGGGCTTCACCACCATCTCGGCTCTCAGCGACCCCATCGAGGTGGTCGACTTCCTCAACGACCTCTACACGCTCTTCGATGCCGTCATCGGACTGCACGACGTCTACAAGGTGAGTGATCGCATCACAACCGCCTCGTGGTGGTTTACTGTAGATATTTGTCACAATTAGACAAACCTCATAAAGTTTCATCTGTTCCTGCTCCTGAACTTTGGATAAAATATTCCCACCTCATTTTCATATATATAATCCACCTCCACCTTCGTGCATGTGTGCATCGAACTCTTATTTTTCTGGTATCCAGGTGGAAACTATCGGAGATGCCTACATGGTAGCCTCAGGCGTCCCCGCTAGAAACGGCAACCGCCATGCAGCTGAGATGGCCAACATGTCTCTGGACATCCTGCACTGCATCGGGACCTTCAAGATAAGGCACATGCCTGATTTCAAAATCAGGATCCGTATCGGCCTTCACTCCGGTGAGCTCGTCCTCCCCCGCGTTGCGATCTAAACATCGAGATGTAAAAAGTGACATTTCATCACGTGTGTGAAGTGTTGAAGCATGAAATAAAAAACTGAGTGAATCAAAGTTCAAGCAACACGAACGCAAGCTGCTAAGTCAGGGAGGTATTTTTACCTCCTGATCCTCGTCTGGATCTTATTCCTGGAGGAGTGAAACTCTATCCACTTAGAGCGCTGTCATCCAATTAACATGCTGCATACTTTGGTTTCTAACTGAATTTATTCATGCATCAGAGGAAGAAGTGCACAGCTTTAATAATATACATTTAGAAAACAACTGTGCACATGTAAGAGACGGGGACACACTCGTCTAACGCCTCCACCCTCATGCTCTGTTTGCAGGTCCGGTCGTAGCAGGAGTCGTGGGTCTTACGATGCCTCGGTACTGTCTGTTTGGAGACACGGTCAACACAGCATCTCGGATGGAGAGCACGGCGTTGCGTGAGTGTCTCGTGTATCACTCGACAAACCGCAAAGATCTCCTCTTCTTTTTTTCACATGGTGGTTGAGTGGACAGGTGTAGTTTGTGTGCACGCTGCTCGAGACTAAACAGGCTTTAAAGTGAGCAGTCCTCTTTAATCCTTTAAGACTATCAGCAGAATTAGAGGCCGGGTTTCGGAGTAAATGTCGTCAGTAACCGAGTTCGCCTTAGTTACCCTCTGCATGCAAGAAAAATCACGAATAAACTGAAGAACTGATTCTTGATTCTTGGAGACTGTGTCGAGTCTCTCATGATTTTAAGCTGTAGAAAAATCCTCTGAGCAACGGTGAAAGATTTATCTGTGTGAGGAGCAACGAGCTGCGATGAACAGCTCATGCTGAATGTTGAATATCAGTTTAAACCAAGTGGAAACCTCCGTCTGCATAAAGTGAAGCTAAAACCTGCAGTTCCTGTAACGTCCACCTGAGGCTGGCTCCAGAAGTGAGTCAGTCTCCATAAGTCCCCATGTCCAAATGTCCAACTTCACAGCAGAAATAAACATGTTTACAGCCTGGTACAAAAAACAGTTTTGGTCTCTGAAAACTAAAATATTTAGAACACTGATCGAAGAGAAACATGACAAGAGGACATGAGCTGTTTATTTTTAATCTATTTAAAAAGAATAATATAATAATAATAATAACGCTGCAGGAGCTTTCAGGGGATTTCATGCATGAATATACTCGATGATGAGTGGTCTACTGCCACCTGGTGGCTCAACACCAAAACCACAGTCTGAATCATTCTAGTCAAGGTGAGCTCAGGTGAGTTGTGACGTGCATCTGACTTTCTTCATTTGCTGCCTCAGCTTACAGAATCCACGTCAACCAAACCACGGTGGATCTCCTGAACAGCCTGAAGCTCGGATACAAGATTAATCTCCGAGGACTGATCGAGTTAAAGGTGAGACAACAAACACAGAAGACGTGCGGCGTGTCTGCAGGTGTTTGAATGAACACTAACCATGATTCATGATTCACTCTTCAGGGGAAAGGCATTGAGAACACGTACTGGTTGGTTGGAAGGGAGGATTTCAACAAGCCTCTGCCTACACCTCTCGACCTTCATGGGTAAGAGTTCTGGTTCCTCCTTCACTCATCATGAATCATCTTTACATTCACACTGAACGATTTCAGACGTACGGCTCATTAAAATCTGTATTTCCTGTCACAGGGGAAGCAACCATGGCATCAGTTTAGACGAGATTCCTGAAGACAGAAGACAAAAGTTCCTGGATCGACAGAAGAGATTAGGCTAGCTCGTTTTGTTTTTGTTTCTTTGTTTCCCACAAAGAAAATGAGATTTTTCAGATTTTTCAGATTTTTCAGATTTTTCAGATTTTTCAGAATACAGAGAGAGACGTGTGAATGCAAAGCTGAACTCTGCAACATCATCGATGCAAAATTGAACCACGAAGAGGCGACTGCTCGATATCTGTTCAAGGTGTTTTTTATACAGGCAGAATAATACACAAGAAGGGATTATGACACGTGTAATACTTCATGTACTGTATGTATTTGTACTGACGTGTGTGTCAGGTGTAACAGGGTCGACGCTTAAAACACCCGATAGGTCAGTCAGGGTCGAGAGCTCAGGTAACAGTGTCACTGACTCGTCACACATTTGATAAATGAAGCCAAAATACGTCAGACTGAGCATCTGGACTGTTTGTTTAATATCATATTTAATTATTAATCTAGGAAACAGAATATCTTTTTCACTACAGTAGGCCTGTTTGAGTTGATTTGATCGATCTGAAGACAGGAACAGGCTCACATGATACTCTGTGGAAGCTGCAGGATGTTTCTGTTACGATGCGACACACAGTGTGTATTGTTTTTTAATGATGTGTGTATTGTTTCTAACGTCATGCTGACATCTTCGACCAAAACATGCAAACGAGACCCGAAACTACGACGAACAGCAGCGCGGCCTATTACTGAAGACATGCAGCGTGCACGGCTGGACGAACTGTGCAGCGTGTTGTGTTCAGGGTCTGCTCTGTGCAGGATGATCATCTCCAATAATGATCGAATGTCTGAAGGTCCTCGGACATGTTCACTCTCATGTCCAGTGAATCTTACACAACATGTGGGCGTCCAAAAAGGAGAGGACAACATCTTCTTTGGCCTCAATGTGTGTGTGTATATACTGTAAATGTGTACATAGTAGTTTGTGATCCACACTCAGTCTGTCTGCTGCAGTCCTCGTGTCGAGCAACAATAGGCAGCGATGTGATTTTAAAAACTGACCGCTGACCACACACACACACACACACACACACACACACACACACACACACCGACTTGTCACAGCAGCTCAGCGTCCACACACACACAAACGGACATGTGATGGGTTGATTATCAGGTTGCGTGTGGTGTAGTCTTTCACACCGTTAAGAGTTTAGCAGCAGAGAGGAAACGTAGGCCTGAATGAAAACATGGAGAGAAGCTGTGGATGGAAGAACAACACGAGTTATTCCAGTATCAGTAGGAAAACTTTTTAGATTTTTAAATCCATTTTTGCCAAATAGATTCGTCTCATCCAAACTGAATGAAGTGTACTGTTCTGCAAAGTGAGCTCAATGTCTCTGTAAATAAATTCTGGTTTTAGTGACGACTGTGTCTCTGTGTTCGTCTCATCGCCTGAAATAAACGACAGGTTCAATAAAGGTAATTAAATCACACTGTAAAATGACAGAGGAGCCATTTACGGCTTGATGTTTTTAAGTTAGTGGCTTTCATCCGTCAAATCTGATTCATACTTTTAATTTACAACGAGCTGTCGAGGTTTGAAATATCAGTTTTGTAAATGGACAGACCATTACAAAGGACTTGGCAACCAGAGGTGACGTTTAAAGTAGAACTCCGCTCGCTAATGGAGAAGAGACTCTTACCTCAGCGCTTCACCATAAATCTGCGAGCAGGTCTCGGCTAACGAGCTTTGGGCTGCTGGTCCAATGAAAGTGTGACGAGCTTTACATAATGCAACGTGTGTGCAACACGCTGCACATCAGGAACAAACAGAGTGTTTCTGAGAATCCTGAAAATCTGAGTCATGATTTACAAAACTGAGGGATTAAAAATGACTCCAGAGAATCTTTGAATGTCACTGCAGAATAAAATATAGAAGATGAAAATGTTAAATCAGACTGAGACGAAGAAAAACACAAACTAAACTAAAATGATCTTTAAATTAACAACCAAACTGTTTTTATTTTAAGTCTGAGGCCAATAAATTCTGATCTTTCCTGATATTATTAAAATCTCTTACTAATATCATGTTTACAGTATTTTTCCACTTTTTTTTAAATTGCATACAAAAAAATGTTCTTTGTAATTTTAAGGTAAATCTTATTAGTTTTATATGAATGTGTCAAAACTCTGTAACCTCATTTATTGTTGATGTTTGTGTGATTGTAAAATTACAGATATTATCTGTAAATGTTGTTTTAAGTCAGTTACAGCACGGCCCCCTGAAATTATTATTATTATTATGTGTGCAGTATGTTTTCTGCTTTCATGCAAAATGTAAAATCACAACAATGATCTGTAATTTTAATGTTTTGGATTTAAATGTTTTCAAATGAATCTGTGAAGTATTTCTCTGTAAAACTGAAAAAGTCTTTTTGAATTATGATGTTTCACTTTTTAATTTCTCGGCTCCTGATTGGCTGCTGACAGTTATGAGGCTGGTTTTTGTTTCAGTGCCCTGAGGACAGTGTCAGCTCAAAGTGATCCTCATGTGCGGCTGACAGAGGCTGCAGTGAGGACGCTCTGACAGGTTTGCTATGTCCAAACCTTTGTTGGCACTTTGTGCTGCAGCCACACACACACTGTTTGAATCTGCAGGACGTGGACGTGGACACACTCTGTCTGTCTTCATGTCTCAACATTTAAAAACATGTGTTTGTCTACCTGCTGCAGGTCAGGCGTTAGAGGTCACAGTGTTTACCTGCATTAAGGTGTCATCACCTGTCACTGTGACGTCACGTGATCTCTGTGATCTGCTTCTTCTTCTTCTGCAGTTTCTTTTTCCTGCAGCCTTCAGTCAGAGAGCCTAAAATAAAGAGCTCCTCCAAAATAAAAGCTGGATTTCTGGTCCTCTGCTGAACACCGTGTTCCTCTGCGCACCTCATCAGTCCTGGAGCCCCCTCCACCCATCCCCGCCCCCCCTGGCATTTGACTGGCACCGGCTCGGAGGTGCCAGTCAAATGCAGAAACCGAGTCAAGTCAGCCAGCAGAACCAGAGTAGGACCGGAAACTGAGCAGACCGGCTTTCACAATAAAAGCATACTAGGTTGAAAACAAAACAGAATGGACAGTCAGAAACTTTATGATGCTGTTTGAGCCACGAGACGATTTGAATTATATTTATTAACTATGTCCCCGCAGACTGTCTAAAACCTGGACGTAGTCTCTGAGACGTCCCCGCAGACTGTCTAAAACCTGGACGTAGTCTCCGTGACGTCCCCACAGACTGACTATAGTCCAGTATAAACTGACTAGACCAAAACTGTTTTTTGTACCAGGCTGTAAACATGTTTATTTCTGCTGTAAAGTTGGACATTAGGACATGGGGACTTATGGAGACTGACTCACTTCTGGAGCCAGCCTCTGGTGGACGTTAGAGGAACTGCAGGTTGTGTTTTCACTGGTTGGTGTTGGGCTGTTTTGTACTCTGTGCCATTATTTTGAAACTCTTGAGCGGAAGTCGGCGCTTCCCTCCCTGTCTTGACGGTGGACATGGACTGACTGTGGCAAACCTCAGACAGGTGGAGGAGACGTCCTTAAGCAGCTGAACTGCACCGCGGGTCGGACTGGGTCGTGCCGGACTGGGCTGGGCTGCAGGACGCGCAGCGGTGGACGCTGCGCTCGGTGCGCGGTGCTCGGTGCGCGGCGGCTCCTCTCGGCAGCTGCTGGATCTCCCCCCAAAAACCCAGAAAACCCGAACCATGGTCTGGCTGATCTGAGCATCCTGAGCTGAATCCCCGCACACATGCTGCTGCTGGACTCACGGTGGACGCGGGGCGGACGCGGGGATCCACATGCGATGGATTAGACGCGCTCGGATCTTTATTCCCTGATTCTCGGCTCCGTGTGTTTCTCCTCCTGCCTCGGCCATGGAGCACCAGGCAGCCGAGCCGCAGAACTATGAAGACGTACAGAAGAGCGGATACCTCCGCAAGCATAAATCAATGCACCGGCGGTTCTTCGTGCTGAGGGCGGCCTCGGAGCACGGTCCGGCTCGGCTCGAGTACTACGAGAACGAGAAGAAATTCCGCAGTAAATCACCTGTGCCCAAGAAAGTCCTGAACCTGGAGACCTGCTTCAACATCAACAAGCGTGCGGATTCCAAGAACAAGCACATGATCGTGCTCTACACCCGCAGCGAGAGCTTTGCCATCGCTGCGGACAGCGAGGAGGTCCAGAACGAGTGGTACCAGGCGATGCTGGACCTCCAGTGCAACTGTAAGACATGATGAGGAGGAGAGTGTGTGTGTGTGTGTGTGTGTGTGTGTGTGTCCGTGCATCAGGCCTGTATCCTGCCCCGGAGGCTGTTTGTTCTCCACACACACACACACACACACACACACACACACACACACACACACACTGTTGTGGCTCGACCATCCCTGATTGTTGCAGCTCGAGCTGCTGCAGCTTTGCACGTTTTAATGAAGAATACGTGTGTGTGTGTGTGTGTGTGTGTGTGTGTGTGTGTGTGTGTGTGTGTGTGTGTGTGTTTGCGCTCACACCAATCCGCGTTAAAAATCATTTTCTGCATCATCTGATGCGTCAGATTAAACCTGTGTGTGTGTGTGTGTGTGTGTGTGTGTGTGTGTGTGTGTGTGTGTGTGTGTGTGATCACGTTCACCGGAGCTCGCGCCTCTTTTTTTTTTTTTTTTTTTCTGTTTCTGCACATTTGCAAACGGCGCTGCGCTCGTGCATGGCGCAGTGTGGGCATATAGCAACCATCCGTCCGTGCATCATATGTGGCAGCCTATCGCCGCGCGCTCCGCCGTGTTTTTGTTTTTCTGCAGCTCGAGCTGCTGCTGGGAGGAGGAGGAGGAGGAGGAGGAGGAGGACTGACGGCTTTCTGCTGCTTCTCCTCGTGTTTACGTTATTTCTCCTTATGCTGGAGCTGAAGCTGAAGCTGCACACCTCCTCCACCTCCTCCACCTCCTCCTCCTCCTCCCTTTACATTCAGTGATGGGGGCTTACCCAGCTTCACTGTTGTCATGTTGTGGAACCTTAAATAGATCCACAGGAGAGGACAGAGCTCCATTTTACTGAGAATAAAAACTGGATTGTTGCACGATGACACATTGTGCTATATAGATATTATATATATATATAATATATATTATATATATATATATATATATATATATATAAAAAGCCTGCAGCTGTCAAAAAACCCCATAATTAATTCCAAATTAATTATAAATCATGTGGTGTAATTGGCTTTCATGATGCATTATTTCACAGCAGACGTGTTCTTCACCTCCTCAACATTTAATAAATTATAAAGCTGCATCTTAAAAGTGATGCTGATGAATTTAGCTGCAGCACGGCTGAATATTATTTATGAGTTTTTGTGGCTTTGATTGTTTGTTTTATGCAGATTTGATTAAACATGAATGGTGTGTTCACGTTCTTTCTTTGCTGTTTTCCAGGTAAGACCCCTGAAGATTACGGCAGCAGCGGCGAGTGTAGCTCTCCGTCTCCGGTTCCGACCTTCAAGGAAGTGTGGCAGGTCAAGGTTTGGCCCAAAGGTCTCGGTCACGCCAGGAACCTGGTGGGCATCTACCGGCTGTGCCTAACGGACAAGACGGTCAACTTTGTCAAACTCAACTCGGACGTGGCGGCGGTGGTGCTGCAGCTGATGAATGTTCGCAGGTGCGGTCATTCTGAGAATTTCTTCTTCATCGAGGTGGGCCGTTCTGCGATCACTGGGCCCGGAGAGTTCTGGATGCAGGTGGATGACTCTGTGGTGGCTCAGAACATGCACGAGACCCTGCTGGAGGCCATGAAGGCGCTGAGCGAGGAGTTCCGTCAGCGCAGTAAGTCTCAGTCCGTGGGGACGTCGTGCGGAGGAGGTACCGCTTCGAACCCCATCAGCGTCCCGAGCCGCCGTCATCATCCGAATCTGCCACCGAGTCAGGTGGGCTTCTCCAGACGAGCCCGCACAGAGACTCCCGGAGGAGGCAGCAGCACAAGCACGTCACCCACCTCACGCCACGGATTCCCGAGGGCACGAACCGCCAGCATCGGGGCCAGGTCGGAGGAGAGCGGAGCAAGCGCCAAAGGGACATGGGCGAGCTCGAGCCCGAGTCTCAACGGTTCCTGCTCAACTACGCCGACACTGAGGCCCAAGCCCACCAGGGCCCCGACTCCGGCTAAGATTACCCTCAGCCTTGCACGGTACACGCCTAACCCCGCTCCGTCTCCTGCACCGAGCCTGTCCTCCAGCTCTGGTCACGGCTCAGAGTGTGGTTTGGTTGGGGCGGCGGTTGGAGGCATGACGATCTGCTCCTATCCTCGTGTTTCTCAGAGAGTTTCAGTTTCAGGTTCACCGAGCGACTACGGCTCCTCAGATGAGTACGGCTCCAGCCCCGGGGAGCACTCCCTGCTCGTACCCAGCCTGTCCGGACATCACGTCCATGGAGAAGGTTCCTCCAGCTACATAGTGATGGGTCAACGGGAGGGTCTCCTCGGGTCTCACCATCGCTCAAAAGGCCGACGGATCCTACGACGAGCGTCCAGTCGGGAATCCGAGGCGGAGCGCAGACTCTTGAGTAAGAGGGCCTCTTTGCCTTTGGCAGCCCACGAACGCCTGACCCCGCACAGAAAAGACGAAGACGACGAAGACGATGAAGAATACGCCATCATGTCGCAGAGTGCTAACCGAGACAGAGCTGATCTGCACCACGGCTCAGGGGCTCTGGCTGTCGGGGGTGATGGAGTTGGTGACGGGAGGAAGAGGGCCGACAAAAGCCGAGGAGACGTGGATGCAGGAGCAGCTGTGGACAGCGGTTACATGTCGATGTTGCCTGGAGTGACGTCTCCTCCTGTCTCACTCTCTCTCTCGATAGGTATGTCTGACAGCGCTGCTAAACCCGGGGCGGACGACGAGTACATGGCCATGACCCCCAACAACAGCGTGTCCCCGCCTCAGCACATCCGCCAGCCCAGCTCAGAGGGCTACATGGTCATGTCTCCAAACAGCAGCAGCTCCTCAGACCTGCATGGACTGGGCATGTGGGACAGCAGGGCCAGCATGGAGAGCCGGGCTACCAGCGACTACATGAACATCTCGCCCGTCTGCAGCCGCTCCGCCTGCAGCACGCCGCCTTCCCACCCCGAGCAGCACCAGCTGCAACCAAAAATGTTCAACTCCTACTTCTCTCTGCCACGAGCTTATCAGCATACACTCTACACTCGCTTTGAGGAGGACTTAAACAAAGTAGAAGGAAAGAAGGACAGTGGAGGGCACGATAGTCCAGGACGGGCAGGTGGAGTCGGATACAGCAAGAGAAACAAAATTGCGGCGGGCTCCGCGGGAGGCTGTCAGCTCTCCATGTCTTCCTCGTCTTTCTCCTCCAGCTCAGCCAGCAGCGAAAGCCTGGAAGACAAGTCCATGACGGCAGGGAGGGGGTTAAGTTTGTTACGAACTGGAGCCGAGTACAAGAGCGCAGGAACCTGCACAAAGGACGGACGCCACCATCAGAAACGAGGATCCAGCAGTAAGAGCCCGAAGCAACAAAGGAGGGCCCGTCCCCTCAGCGCGTCCTCGGACATCACTAAAGCCAACACCCTGCCGCGGGTCAAGGAGAACCTGCTGCCGTCCGTGTCTCAGAACGTTGGTGAGTATGTCAGCATCGTGTACAAGGAGGACAACAAGTACGACGGAGGCCGACGTGCGGGGTCCAAACATGGACAACCTGTGATCCATGGAACCCTCCGACCCGTGAACCAGCCGCTCCTCTGCCACGATAATCCTGCTAACCTGCCCCGCAGCTTCTCGGCCCCGCTGTCCACCTCCGCCGAGTACGTCAGCATGGACTTAGGGAAGACCTCCACGCCCCTGACCTCTCTCAGATCCACGTTCAGCACCCCCCAGGGCCCACCAGCTGTCGCCCCCAAAGCCCGCCATGAACACGGCACGTCCTCTCCTCTGGCAGCAGAGGGCAACGCCGGGTACAGAACAAAAGCAAAGGTGGCAGCAATGCCGACAGACATGGACAACAAAGGTTCAGATCCCAGCATCTCAGCAAGACCTGCCATCCACCCTGGTCAGCCCTTATCCCTGGAGCCGGAGACAGGCCTGGGCTTCTCCCCGGTCAAGTCCTTCCAGTCTCCTGAACGGAGCAGATTGGTCCGAGGTGACTCGCTCGGACGGCAGAGCCGCCGCTCAGAGACATTTAACTCACCTCCCTCCCTCCCGCGACACCCACCCTCTTCTACCTCCCTCTTCCCGGACGGCGGCCAGGCAGCGAGCCATCGGCACGGTTTGGACTGCTCACCGTGGGAGAACAGGCAGGCAGCTAGTTTATCGGCCACACCTCCACCACCACAAGCCTCCACCTCATCCGCTGAACAAGGCCTTAACTATATTGACCTTGACTTGGCCATTAAGGAGAGCCCTCAAGCTGGAGTGGAGCGTACCTCTGCCGCCTACAACATCGGAGGAAGCGCCATGGGCGGCAGCGCCGGCTCCAGCCTCAACACTTATGCCAGTATCGATTTCTATAAGTCAGAAGAACTGAGAGCACACCAGAGCAGCAGGAAGGATGGTCAAGGTAAGAGCTGTAGGGCCTGCAGAGCAGAAAATATCATTTTGTTAACGTGCAGAAAGGTTTCATGACATGCAGACGGCTGCAGTCTCTGTGGACACGTTCATTTATTCTTTTAGAGCGTCGAGTGATTGGTGTCAGTTCACAACCAGAAGACCGTTAACGAGGGAGAGACCACGTCTGTGTTTGTCATGTGATTTATCAAAGTTAAGATTTAAAATATTTAAACAGAAGGATGTTTTAAGATGCGGCTCAAACGTTTACATTAATCCATTAATCTGATTAATCGACGTTACATCTGCCTGAATATCTCTGGGTTATAAAATGGAGATTTTTCACATTTTCTGTCTCGTTATAGACGAAATGATTAAAAGCTGAATGAAGAAATGAAGCTGCCTGATTGGCAGATAGTGGAAATAATCGTTAGCTGCGGCTCCTAATTATCATTCATTTTTAAAAAAACAGGTGAAAGGTGAAAGTCTCTAATTCCCGCTGATGTTTTTGTCTTTTCCTGTGCTGGGAATAATTCACAGACTGAACTCGTGTGGCTCTTTTCATCCTTTAACTGATGTTACCTTTGCTTCGAGCTGGAGGGCAGCACTGTGTTTCCCGCCTGTGGGTTGTCTGTAGAGTCTCTTATTATCACAAGTGGGTGTTCAGAGAGCAAAGCCAATTGATTTGTCTGCTGGTAATGAGCCATTTCGCATAAATGGAGGTAGAGCGGACAGAACACGGGCCAGGTGTTTATGTCCGTGTGTGGGCGCTCACATGGCAGCTCTGCACGTTGAGCAGAGGACGATTATTTAACGTTAATGTCTGAGTTTATTTCTGATGGATCTGTGTGAGAGACGTCAAGACATGGAAGCTGCAGGAGGCGGCGTGTTAAAATGTAAATATCCAGGTGAATATTAATCAGAGGACGAAATGCAACAAACAACTCGTGCACCTCGTTTATTCAGAGCAGCTCCAACATTTGCATGATTGATTCATCTGATGCTGTTCGATCCCGACATGTACAATCACAATAATTGCCTAATTATTTAAATTGCGTTGGTTTATTCCTGCTATTTAAAATGCACAGACTCATTTTTCACACTCAGATTAATGTTTGAACTCGCCTCGCCTCCTATAGGCTGCACGCAGAGTTTATCCTGAGGAGCAGCAGCCTCCTGATCACGTGAAGCTGCAGCTCATCAAAACCTCCAATAAACAAAAAGTCCAATTATTGAGCTGAGATCACGTCACACGCCTTAAATCTTTATTTAAATATCTGAATCAGATGAAGACGTTTCATGTTAATCAGGTTTAAATTAATCTGCAACCAGTTTGATAATTATTAATCACAGAGCTGCAGTTCCTCTGACGTCCACTTGAGGCTGGCTCCAGAAGTGAGTCAGTCTCCATGACCGTTCACCTGATCACAGGTCAGTGTGGCATCACCAGGATTTAACAGATGTTAGTTTATCAGGAGACGATCGTCAGTCCAGATGTTTTGCTGCTCTCAGTCTTTAATTTGCTGACACGGTCAGGACTGTGAACTTTGAGTCGCTCGTTAGAACCTGACGAGTCCGACGCCAACGCAGACACAAAATATTGACGTCTGCATGAGACGCAATCAGAAAATCCTTCGTGGAAGATCCTGCGTCATGTGATGTTTACCCAAACACAGTGTGTGTGTGTGTGTGTGTGTGTGTGTGTGTGTGTGTGAACTATCATAGTTATTAGACAAACCTGTGTGTCGATTTAACTTCCCGCCTGTTTTCTCGACTCTTTGTCTTCCAGACTGCTGATCTCGTCTCGGACGTGAGCGTGACGCCGGCGCGAGGTGGACGACGGTCGGCGGCCCGATCTGTTGCCACAACAGAACGCTGAAAAAACCCTGGAAAACTCATCAACCCCGTCCCGTCTGTTTTCTGTCAACCAAATGTGTGCCAAACACACACACACACACACACACACACACACACACACACACAGGGTAATGAAAAGGTTTTGTTTGAATAGAAATGATCTGATCATCGTTCATATCGATGAAGGACGTGTGACCATGTGTGAGCTCTCAGGCGGCCGCCATGTTGATCACGGCGGCTCCGTCACACACTAACGAAGATTAACGGAGATTAACGAAGCTTCATTTAAAACTGATCCGTGACCTCGAGACTCGGAGCGGTAGCTGACTCGATCTCAGCGTTTCTTTGTTCGGTCGTTCGACAAACATCTCGTCACGGCGTCCTTCGTCCGTGTTCGATGGGTCACGTGTCATTTTGGCTCCGAACAGGAAGGAAATGCAGCTGGGCAGAGTTTCATCCACTCGTACACGCTGTCACTGTAAACATATTTTATTTATGATAAACAGCTGCCAGAAAAAAAAAGGCTTTATACTTCTCGGTCTTTGTGCTGCTGGACGCCTGAGGTGTTCAGAAATAAATTAAACGTTGGTATTATCTCCATGTTTAAATGCATTAGACAGGATATGATGTCGCCACAGTGCGGTAGCCGTGGCGTCCTCGCTCAGAGCTCAGCTGCAGCTCGCCTCAAACATCGAGTCAATCCACATCTCGTTGGTATTTTAGGGAATTTGTTGGATTGACTGCAGCCAAATGTAATCGATTACTTGTCTGCCCGCTGTGTAAACACAAGCTGAGTCCGACCATATTTACATTTAAACACGGATTCAGATCCTGTTGAGTTTTATGTAAACAACACGATTAAATTGGCTTCAGAATAATTATTAGACTGCATGTAGACGTAACATGCAGAGAGCTGATCACCAATCTTATTTTTATTCTTCATTTTATGCAGAAACTCATCACTGAGTGACCGCCGTGTCAAAGTTGTCGTGGTGTTAAATTTTGAAATTAAAGCTGTAAACTGTTTTATTTTAAAAATATGCAGCTCACAGGGTGAAAGAGTCTCTCCGGCGCTTCTTCCCAGGTGAACTACATGAAATGTTATTTGAATTTCATCACAACCTATCGTCGACCTCTGTGGCTGCAAAGCTCAAGTGCCAAAAACCTGCAGTTCCTCTAACGTCCACTTGAGGCTGGCTCCAGCAGTGAGTCAGTCTCCATAAGTCCCCATGTCCAAATGTCCAACTTCACAGCAGAAATAAACATGTTTACAGCCTGGTACAAAAAACAGTTTTGGTCTCTGTAGCTAATTTCCCCGTTCATGACAACTGTACTGAGGGTGAATTTATATACAACTCACCTGTTCACATTATATTAAGGCTTAAAGTTATGCAGGGTTAAGAGCGTGGACGCTTTGATGCATTTTGAACCGACGTGCAGCACAAAACATTTGAGCAGTTTAAATCTTTTTTTTTGGCAGCTGATCTTTTCTATTCTAACTGTATATTATACTATAGTATATACTACAGTATACACGTAGAACGACAGAAACTCTAGTACATACTGTAGTTTGTTTTCAGTTAACACAGTTCTAATATAAAGTGACACATTACAATGGTATATAAAATATACAGTATACAAATAATGATTAATACTATATAGCCTAGATATCTATATACTCTTTTATAAAGTGCCTCATTTTTGATTGTAGCTGTTTTTACACAGGTGATCTTAAAATGGGTGAAAATGGAAAAAACAAAAAAACGTCTGAATCGTGAATCATGTTGAAAAAAAAAAACAACCTTTCATTATTAGTCAGCCATAATCAGATTGCCTTACTGTGTTTATCAGAAATCATCTTTTTTATTATTTCGTTGCAGTGCCTAACACTTCAGCCGCAATGTAAGCACTCCCTCGCTCTTTCTTTTTGTTTCCGGCTTCGTCAAGCGGAGGTGAAGGTGAAGGTCGATTTCATCTTTAGTTTCCACGTCAGGCCCCGTCCTCCTCACTCTCCTGGCTCACGAGGCTGAACATTAGTGACACTGTGCAGCCGGACAGACGAACAAATCTTGTACATTGTATAGATTTTAATGTCAAATCATATTTTTAATGACTTTTCTGCATTTTGTTTTTGTTTTCCACACAGCTGCCGGTGTCAGTGTGTATGTAAAATAAGTTGTCCACTCAGTATTAGACAAAAAAATGTGCACTAATTTACTCCGAGTATTTTTCGAACCCCAAAACGAACTTGGTCAGTTCAGGTGTCTGACGCTGGCGTTGGTGCGAAAGCTTCTCGCTCGCACTCAAACGCAGCACGGCGGTCTGAACTAACCAAGGCGGCGGCGTTCCAACGTTCAAACGTTCAAACGTTCAAACGTTCTGCTGCCGTTAAACAAATTGCCATAAAAAATACAAAAGTCTGACGACAATTCAAAAAGTTTGTGCAAAAAGTAGATGCACAAATTTTTTTTTGCTTTTTCACTCGACTGGGCCAAAAAAAAGAAAGTAAAGAAGTTGTTCCATTTTTTAACTGTGTTTTTCTTAAAGGTAGTGTGACTGTACTGTACGCGGAGCTGCTGACGGAGAGTTTGGTCGAGTTTAAAAAAGCTTCAGACTGAACAAACTCTGAGTCCGGCTCTGGCGATGTGTATACAGGGTACAAACGATGAAGGCTTTCTTGATGTATTTTTGACTCTGGTAGCTTTTCCCACATTTAGATTGAGTTTTTTTTCCCACTGACCTTCTTAATAAACGCAGATATGAAACGCTTCACTGCACACGTGCACGCTGTTACACGAATTTGAGTGTTTTTAACCTTCGACTCGGATCTGAAAGGACGCTCAAGTGCCTGGCTCTGCTCACTGATCGGTCACGTTTGAGTCGCGGATGGCGGGAAGTGAAACCAGCTCCTGGAAAAGTCTTCCACACGTTTCTTTAGCGTTCAGTCGGAGATGTGCGTGACGTGTTTTATGAGCTTCAGCGCCGGCTCCACGACCTCAAACTGAAAATCTGGTTTTTACAAATTTGTGAGGCACTTGTCGCCGTTTTTAATCCTGTGAAGGAAGACGTGAACATCGACTGAGCACAGCCCACTACTGCCAACAGCTTGTGCTCCACACTGAGAACTTTATTGCCAAAACTCTTGTACAACAAATCCACACCAACAAACATGGACGAGATCCACTTTTGTAACTCGTGTTACTCTTTGCTGAAGTGATCTTTTCTAATCTCTTTGTTATTCCTCTTCTAATTGGGGGATTACCGAGATTCTCTGACCGTACCTCATAATCTCGACTCAGCGGTTGCTCGTAAAGCCCCTCGGAGAGTCTGAGGCAGGTTACTGACGTCAAAACGTGAATAAATATCACTTCATGTGTCGTGTGTTCCAAACTGCTTTAACAAACAGCGTGAGGCTCCGTCCTCATGACGCATGGCGGCCTCATCCACCAATCATCAGGAGTGTTTTTGGTTTTAACGAGCAGAGACGAGACGAACTGCTCGCCAGACTCTAACTGTGGGAAATGATACTGTATGTACAATCAGGATAGCGACTATAATTACAATGGAAAGAGCATTGTATGTATTTTAAAGCTATTGATACTTTGATAATGATGTAAAATGCAAAAAGACTGAACAGGAACTATAGGTATGTAAAGTATACTGTGTATAGAGGAGTTTGCTCCGGGCAGGGGAGGGACGGGCATGGGGGGGCGTTCCATTCTGTTCATGGAGAAATGGTTTCAAACAGAATATTGATGATTCTTGTCTGTGATGTAGACAACGTCAATGTTTCTTTGTTTTTCTTTTTGATAAAAGGCAAAGTGATTACGAAACCAACTGTGTGTCTTTTTATTGGCTGAGACGAGTCCAGACGTTAAAGTTTTAAGCCCGTGGACAGACGGAAGACGTCTTTAATCCTGGAAACAGATGGTATGTTTCCAGGAAATCACTAAAACACAGGAGGAGGACGAGGAGGAGGAGGAGGAGGTCCATTATTTATCAAGTGTTTCTGTTTCATGACACGTTCATGAAAGAAAAACAAACATGAAGAGAAACACGATGCATTTGTAAGAAATTTAAATCTCCTCACGTCACCAACTTCTCTAGAGTCACAGTTTAGTATTTGTTTGTTCGTCTGTTCAGGCGATTAGACATGTATGAAAACATCGTTACGAGTATTATATTCCATGTTTGCCTTATTCTGAACACATTTATGAACACAAGTTATTTAACTATGTCTAAAATGAGCTCGAACAATTAATGATTAAAAGAAACTGCAGAAAGTTTTTTACTTTGAAACAGAAAAACTGATTCACCAAAACTACAACAAATAGAATATTTACAAAAACTGATTCACCAAAACTACAACAAATAGAATATTTACAATATGCTGCGTAAAGATTTTTGAGACTCTTACTAAAGCAACAATGTAACTTTTACTTGTAATGGAGTATTTTTACAGTGCAGTATTCATACCTTTACAAGTAGTAAAATGAATATATTTATAATAATCCAACAACAATAAACGTTATTCTTATAGCACTTTTTAAAACACCAAAATCAAGAAGTTAAAAACAACAAATCAATAAAAATCTGAATAAAATGTGACATTAAACACTGAGATCAACTAAAGACTTTTCTGTCACAGTGATTTAAACTCTGTTGAACTCTTGAATCTTCAGGTCAGAGCTCTGACTGCAGACACACCTGGTGAACTCTGCACTGCACTGCACGATCAGCTGGTTTATATTTGGCCTCTCATTGATTAATAAGTAATCAATGAGATCTAAATTCTTTAAATTGAGTTGAACTCTGACTCTGTGTTTGTTGAACCAGACAAATACTTGTTGGTTGCACTAGATTATCCGTCAGGACTCGATGCGTCGTGTCAAAGAGGACTTTGACTGATTGATCAGCTGCTGGTTTAGAAACAGTCTCTGATGTCGACACGTGTTCAAATGTTCAGATCACTGAGCTCGTCTGCATGTTTCACATCAGGAGAAGAAGAAGCTACGATGGCTGGATTCCATTTCGCTGCTTCAGTTTCACTTCAGAATCTCTGCTGACACATTTAAATAAACCTGTTCATGATTTCTACCTCAGGATAACAGAAACTTTATAATTTACACACAGTCAGAAAACATGAAGTCTGACCTCAGTGCAAAGGTCACAACAGAAACATCGAATAAGATTTGATTGTTCAGTAAAAGACGATATGCATGAAGATAAAACATGACCAGGTAACTCTGCATGAACTGTGTGAACATTCTGACACGTTCTCCTGCTCACACAGACGAGATGTTTGGATCATGAGACGTTTTTTGGAAAACATCAGACAGAGTTTAGACCTTCAGGCACAGACAGAGCTGGACCTCTTCACCGGTTTGAAGAACTTCAGTCTGCTCAGTGAGTGGAGACGTCTGTGTCCACGTTGTTGTTGTTGAGGTGAACATCGTCTCCACATCTGATCCCTGGATGTTCACCAGAGTTCATCTGCCTCGAACAGAATGCTCCAAATCTGCCCTAGAGTTCATCTGCCTCGAACAGAATGCTCCAAATCTGCCCTGCATGTACATTAATGATGCTTATTAACTCATTTACATAGTCCCATGTTTGACTGTCAGCACTCTGCTATAGGGACAGGAGTGTGGTGTACGATGTATACGCCTAAAGCGCGCTGTCGAGTTGCGCAGTAGGCGTCCTCTGATGTGGATGAGTAATTGCAGTAAATTACGGTCCGACAAGCCCCTGAATCGTAAATACCTCAGCTGCAGCTCGTCTCAACATCAAGTCAGTCCACATCTCGGGTGATTTTAGGGAATTTGTTGGATTGACTGCAGCCAAATGTAATCGATTACTTGCTGCCGTGTGTAAACACAAGCTGAGTCCGACCAATTTACATTTAAACACTCATTCAGATCCGTTGAGTTTTATGTAAACGACACGAATGCTTCAGAATAATTATTAGACGCATGTGAGACGAACATGCTGAGAGCTGATCACCAATCTTATTTTTATTCTTCATTTCAGTAAATGCAGAACTCGCACGAGGTGACCGCCGTGTTAAAGTTGTCGTGGTGTTAAATTGAAATTAAAGCCGTAAACTGTTTTTATTTTAAAAATATGCAGCTCCCAGGGTGAAAGAGTCTCTCCGGCATTTCTTCCCAGGTGAACTACATGAAATCATTCATGTTATTTGAATTTCATCACAACCTGTCGTCGACCTCTGTGGCTGCAAAGCTCAAGTGCCAAAAACCTGCAGTTCCTTAACGTCCACTGAGGCTGGCTCCAGAAGTGAGTCAGTCCCATAAGTCCCATGTCCAAATGTCCAACTTCACAGCAGAAAAACATGTTTACAGCCTGGTACAAAAAACAGTTTTGGTCTCTGTAGCTAATTTCCCCGTTCATGACAACTGTACTGAGGGTGAATTTATATACACTCACCTGTTCACATATATTAAGGCTTAAAGTTAGCAGTTAAGAGCGGACGCTTTGATGCATTTTGAACCGACGTGCAGCACAAAACATTTGAGCAGTTTAATCTTTTTTCGGCAGCTGATCTTTTCTATTCTAACTGTATATTATACTATAGTATTACTACAGTATACACGTAGAACGACAGAAACTCTAGTACATCTGTAGTTTGTTTTCAGTTAACACAGTTCTAATATAAAGTGACACATTACAATGGTATAATAAATATACAGTAACAAATAATGATTAATACATATAGCCTAGATATATATATACTTTTATAAAGGCCTCATTTTTGATTGTAGCTGTTTTTACACAGGTGATCTTAAATGGGTGAAAATGGAAAAAACAAAAAAACGTCTGAATCGTGAATCATGTTGAAAAAAAAAACAACTTTCATTATTAGTCAGCCATAATCAGATTGCCTACTGTGTTTATCAGAAACACTTTTTTTATTATTTCGTTGCAGTGCCTAACACTTCAGCCGCAATGTAAGCACTCCCTCGCTCTTTCTTTTTTGTTTCCGGCTTCGTCAAGCGGAGGTGAAGGTGAAGGTCGATTTCATCTTTAGTTTCACGTCAGGCCCCGCCCTCCTCACTCTCCTGGCTCTGAGGCTGAACTAGTGGACATGTGCAGCCGGACAGACGACAAATCTTGTACATTGTATATATTTAATGTCAAATCATATTTTTAATGACTTTTCTGCATTTTGTTTTGTTTTTTCCACACGCTGCCGTGTCAGTGTGTATGTAAATAAGTTGTCCACTCAGTATTAGACAAAAAAAGGTGCACTAATTTACTCCGAGTATTTTCGAACCCCAAAACGAACTTGGTCAGTTCAGGTGTCTGACGCTGGCGTTGGTGGAAAGCTTCTCGCTCGCACTCAAACGCAGCACGGCGGTCTGAACTGATCGAGCGGCGGCGTTCAAACGTTCAAACGTTGAAACGTTCTGCTGCCGTTAACAAATTGCCATAAAAAATACAAAAGTCTGACGACATTCAAAAGTTTGTGCAAAAAGTAGATGCACAATTTTTTTTGCTTTTTCACTCACTGGGCCAAAAAAAAGAAAGTAAAGAAGTTGTTCCATTTTTTAACTGTGTTTTTCTTAAAGGTAGTGTGACTGTACTGTACGCGGAGCGTTGACGGAGAGTTTTGGTTTTAAAAAAGCTTCAGACGAACAACTCTGAGTCCGGCTCTGGCGATGTGTATACAGGGTACAAACGAGAAGGCTTCTTTGATGTATTTTTGACTCTGGAGCTTTTCCCACATTTAGATTGTTTTTTCCCACCGACCTTTAATAAACGCAGATAGAAACGCTTCACTGCACACGTGCACGCTGTCAACGAATTGAGTGTTTTTAACCTTCGACTCGGATCTGAAAGGCGCTCAAGTGCCTGGCTCTGCTCATGACGGTCACGTTTGAGTCGGGATGGCGGGAAGTGAAACCAGCTCCTGGAAAAGTCTTCCACAGTTTCTTTAGCGTTCAGTCGGAGATGTGCGTGACGTGTTTTATGAGCTTCAGCGCGCCGGCTCGACGACCTCAAACTGAAAATCTGGTTTTTACAAATTTGTGAGCACTTGTCGCCGTTTTTAATCCGTGAAGGAAGACGTGAACATCGACTGAGCACAGCCCACTACTCGCCAACAGCTTGTGTCTCCACACTGAACTTTATTGCCAAAACTCTTGTACAAACAATCCACACCAACAAACATGGACGAGATCCACTTTTGTAACTCGTGTTACTCTTTGCTGAAGTGATCTTTTCTAATCTCTTGGTTATTCCTCTTCTAATTGGGGGATACCGAGATTCTCTGACCGTACCTCATAATCTCGACTCAGCGGTTGCTCGTAAAGCCCCTCGGAGAGTCTGGAGCAGGTTACTGACGTCAAAACGTGAATAAATATCACTTCATGTGTCGTGTGTTCCAACTGCTTTAACAAACAGCGTGAGGCTCCGTCCTCTGACGCATGGCGGCCTCATCCACCAATCATCAGGAGTGTTTTTGGTTTAGTGAGCGAAGGACGAGACGAACTGCTCGCCAGACTCTAACTGTGGGAAATGATACTGTATGTACAATCAGGATAGCGACTATAATTACAATGGAAAGAGCATGTATGTATTTAAAGCTATTGATACTTTGATAATGATGTAAAATGCAAAAAGACTGAACAGGAACTATAGGTATGTAAAGTATACTGTGTATAGAGGAGTTTGCTCGGGCAGGGGAGGGACGGGCATGGGGGGCGTTCCATTCTGTTCATGGAGAAATGGTTTCAAACAGAATATTGATGATCTTGTCTGTGATGTAGACAACGCAAGTTTTTTGTTTTTCTTTTTGATAAAAGCAAAGTGATTACGAAACCAACTGTGTGTCTTTTTATTGGCTGAGACGAGTCCAGACCGCGAGACGTTAAAGTTTTTAAGCCCGTGGACGACGAAGACGTCTTTAATCCTGGAAACAGATGGTATGTTTCCAGGAAATCACTAAAACACAGGAGGAGGAGGAGAGGAGGAGGTCCATTATTTATCAAGTGTTCTGTTTCATGACACGTTCATGAAAGAAAAACAAACATAGAGAGAAACACGATGCATTTGTAAGATTTAATCTCCTCACGTCACCCTCAACTTCTCTAGAGTCACAGTTTAGTATTTGTTTGTTCGTCTGTTCAGGCGATTAGACGTGTATGAAAACATCGTTATAGTATTATATTCCATGTTTGCCTTATTCTGAACACATCTTACACAAATAAGATAAGTTATTTAACTATGTATAAAATGAGCTCGAACAATTAATGATTTAAAAAAACTGAAAGTTTTTACTTTGAAACAGACAACTAAAAATAATCTGCAGTAACACTGAAAACTACAACAAATAGAATATTTACAATATGCTGTATAAACATTTTTGAGACTCTTACTAAAGGAACAATTGTACTTTTACTGTATGGAGTATTTTTACAGTGCAGTATTTATAATTTACTCAATAAAATGTATGAATATATTTATAATAATCCAACAAACAAAACGTTATTCTTATAGCACTTTTTAAAACACCCAATCAAGAAGTTAAAAACAATAAATCAATAAAAATCTGAATAAAATGTGAAAAACACTGAGACCAACTAAAGACTTTCTGTCACAGTGATTTAAACTCTGTTGAACTTTAGTTGAATCTTCAGGTCAGAGCTCGTGACTGCAGACACACCGCTGAACTCTGCATGCACGATCAGCTGTTTATATTTGGCCTCTCATTGATTAATAAGTAATCAATAATATCTAAATTCTTTAAATTGAGTTGAACTCTGACTCTGTGTTTGTTGAACCAGACAAATATTGTTGGTTGCTAGATTATCCGTCAGGACTGACGCGTCGTGTTAAAGAGGACTTTGATGATTGATCAGCTGCTGATTTAGAAACAGTCCTGATGTCGACACGTGTTCAAATGTTCAGAATCTGCATGTTTCACCCATCAGGAGAAGAAGAAGCTAATGATGGCTGGATTCCATTTGCTGCTTCAGTTTTCACTCAGAATGTCTGCTGACACATTTAAATAAACCTGTTCATGATTTCTACCTCAGGACAACAGAAACTTATAATTTACACACAGAGTCAGAAAACATGAAGTCGAACCTGAAATGACACAGACCTCAGTGCAAAGGTCACAACAGAAACATCGAATAAGATTTTGATTGTCAGTAAAAACGATATGCATGAAGATATAATATTATAGTGATATATGATATATAGGTATATGTATATATATATATATATATATATATATATATATATATATATATATATATATAATATATATAGTATGTGTGTGTGTGTGTGTGTGTATATACACATACACATATATAGATATATAAACACAC